>NC_142812.1:5292174-5439788 GCF_049724085.1 Artemia sp. Qi Xiang Cuo | reverse complement strand
TGACGCCAAAATAGCAGTGGTGGTTGGGTGACAGTTTAGGTGTTTTAGAGCCCCAAACTACGACTTTACCCTGAAGAGGACGAATTTGCTATCAATTTAAAATTCTGAGAAGCTAATTGATTTAAAAGTATCAATAACTATATTTTAGGCTTCCAAGTTGCAAAAAAAGTAATGCAACATGGTGGCAGTACTGGATTCAACCAAGTTGGTTCGCTTTATTTGCAATGAAATTAGGCCACGTCTGGTGATCTGTAATTGCGTAACAGCTATAATGAGGGGGGGTCATTGTTTAGGTGGGGGTAGGGTAGATTCCTACAAAAGTACATTTTTATGGACACACTGCTTACTCTTCCTGAGGCTTCGGATAAATGTTGAAAGAGGTAAGGGGGAGTAGGAATTAATTAAAATGTTTCTCTGTACAGCTAAAATGTTACATTACTATATCTGAAAGCACATAGGTGGAAAAGGCAAGGCAGGTCATCATCAGCCCCACCAGAAAATTTCTTTGTGGTGGCAAATACTGCTTGTTTTTTTAAGCAGTAGGAATTTAGTTTTCAGCAAATTTAAATGGTAATTTTTTTTTTTTAATTTTTCTTTTTTTATTTATAGGAAGTACTTCAATGTACTTCAAAAAAAAAAAAAAAAAAAAAAAAAAAAAAAACTGTTCGTGCTACATGCTTAATGTTATTATTATTTTTATTATTTTTAAATTATACACTGCAAAATTAGTTAGAGACAGCTAACTCCATTTTTGTTGCAAAAAAAATAAAAATTTGTCGACTAAAATAATTAATTGTTAATAATAAGTAAGCAATACAGCCCAAATTATAATGTATACAAGGGAATTGTGAAACGATAAGACTTTATTTTGACCTATTTTGAGCTTCCAAAACACTAAAAAACTGCAAACCGATTCAGCTTCTTAGTTTATTCCATTTTTTAATACCTTTATTTTAAAGTGCAATTCTTGTCTAACAGCTTACCCCTACATTTCTGATTTGTTTTCCTGCAAACCATGTAAGCATTCTATTGATGGCCTTCAAGGTTCTAGTTTGTTTTTTGCCCTTTTCCTCTATCAAACTGTCAAAAAATTCTTCCATTTCTGACAAGGATACAGGTCCACTGCCGTTTACGCCATCTTCTTTAACAGACAATTCACAGAGCGAATCGACAGAAATCAGTGATATGAGCATTGGATAGGTCATGTGCCTATACTTAATTTCTAAACCTAAGAGTAAAATAATTATTAGTTAAGTTGTTTTATTTTATTAAGAAGTATAAGCAATGGATATTCTTTATTTCAGCATAAGGTTGTTTATATTTCATTTTGTTTCTCTTTTGTGTTGTTTTGTATTTCATTTTATATTGCGTGTTGTTCCCTATTTGTAGTTTTCTTTTGCCAATGCTCCAATTGTACCGATTAATTTTGGTTTTTTTTTCTAGTTTTCCTATGGTATTGATCGGTTTTTCGTTTATCGTTGATCAAAAATATGCAAGTATTTTTCGAAAATGAAAATCATGTAAACTTTTCAGCGCGCGAAAGTTCAAGATTTGGGGGTTCTTATGATTTCTGTGAGGATTTCTGGTCTAGGCTGTTATTATGAAAGTAAAGAGTAACATTAAACCTCGAAATGAGCAGAATTTATTCCGTATAGGAAAGGAACTGTCCTATCCTCATACCCATCTCCTCCTCATGGTCTTAAAAACTTTGGAGGGTGCTCATTCGACCAGAAATTGAGAGTTCTAGTCACTTTTTTTATAAATCAAAAGTGATAGTAAACCAACCAGCCGCAGGGGGGAGCTTTTCAGGGGGATTTTCCGGGGTAGTGTTTTCGAGGGAGAGGGGGAGGTGAACGGCTAGATCTTGCAAGAAATATACTTGGCTTAGAAACTTGGCCTGTTCAAGTGCATGTTATCTGTGCTGTTTATGAAAAATTTTGCACCTATCGTTTGAACACTTTTTCCCTCGTACTGATCGGTTTTCCCATGGACCTGAACGAACCATAGGTCAGCGTCAGGGAAATCACAGGAAGAGAAGTCAAGATCCAAGTCTGTCTTCCCGAGAGATGTCAACAAAGTAGCAATTCTCAGAAGTCAGCTGTTTTTTTTCCGATTTGGAAAATTTGGAAAATCAATCATACTCTTTCATAAACGTATTTTTTAAATTACTAAAGATTAACGAAAATCAAAAAGTTTTTCTTACGGAAGTAACGAGTGAAGTAGAAACTTAAAACGAAAAAAAAAATTACTGATTAGCAGATTATGCCACATATATTACAAAATTACCTTAAATGAATTGGCTCGTGATATTTCCAAATATTTTTGGAATTCCAAAAGCTAGTGCTTAAAATAGCATGTTCTGTTAGCAGAGGCGTCACTAGAAAAAAGCGTTTCGGGGGAGATAATGGAATTTACCGACTGGCTGGTCAGTTTTACCGACTGCTTTGGGTGATATTCTTATTATTTTACTAATTTTTTTTTCATCGACTGAGACTGATCTTCTTTCGCTGATATTACGTCAATTATTTCCATGAGTCCATGTATCTAAAAAAAATACTTTGTATCACTATTTTACCGACCAAATTTTTTCCATTTGGCTGAAAGCATTGGGGGAGGCCTCCTCTCGTCGCAAACGTGGCGATTGTGTCTATTACTGTTCATGTTCAAATAAAAGACTTATTCATAAGTCTCTCAATAGTCTCACCAAGTCTTTCACAAAATCTGCCAGTGTGCAATTATCTTTCTTTAAAAAAACTCGGTACTTATCTGTTATAGTCATCACACCACACTCATGAGGTTAAGTTAGTTTAATCCTAATGAAATATGCATAAGTATGATGAAAATAAAAGGTACTGTTCTATTAGTTGTAAAACACGCGAGAAGTGAAGTTTGGTTGATGCTAATGAAATCAAACAAAATAGGATAAAAATATAATAGTTTAGAAATAAATTTCGGCTATATATTTGCATATTAGGGGGTGTGGGGGTGTGGATAAAGCATAGCATATATAAAATACGTAACCTAACCTGTGTACCTTTTTGCCCCTAAACCAAAAAAATTAAAGTTTAAATTTAGTTCCCGGAGTGAGAAACTCTTTGTTTATACAGCGTCAGATAGGAATAATTGTTTATACAGCATCAGATAGCGCCAGATCTTTGTTTTTCTAGAGTGGATGTCTCTCGTGTTTTACAGCTAATAGAACAATACCAAATAAAATACTTTTGTAACAAGATTATGGAAAATACAACAGAAAATTATGGAAATCAGGCCCCCCAGAACGCATTATATTCAATGGTTTCTAACCTAACCTAACCAAAATACCAACTAAAAAATTTAATTAATATATACCTACATTGTAGTGTATACCCACTCTCACGTTAAGCTGAAAGAAACTACAGGAATAAACCGGTTCTGTAAGACCAAGAACTTGAGTGTGGTGGCTATAACAGATAAGTACCAAAAACTCAAGTAAGCTTTAGTCTTCAGTAAAGTGCTAGTTTCTAGAATTCTATAGATATTGGAAAATATCACAATGCAGTTAATTTAAGTTAGTTTTCTAGATATATTGATTTAAAATAACAAATTTTTTTTCGAGGGAAGTAAAGAGCGAAGTTGAAACTTAAAACTAACACAAATTATTACTTCGCAGCCTATCTAACATATATCAATAAAACTAGTACAAATAAACCAACTAATTAGGTTTCCATATGTTTCTAGGATTATAGAAAACTAGCGCTTTACTGAAAACACAAAATAATATAGGAGATTTTGCACAGTAAAAGCAAACCAATTAAGGACACTTTTTACGGAATCAAAATAAAATATTTTAGGATGGTTGCTTTATTTTACTTTCGTTTAATTTGGTATCACGTCTGCACAATGGCTCAGTTCAATGATAGGCTCTCGTTTTGGTTCTGAAAAGGACATGTCATGATTAGCTTGTTGACAAGTTCGAAGTAAAGCCATCTTGATAGTATTAGGACTATAGACTAGCTTTATAATTTGTATCATAGCTTGAAATTCACTGTTGTATAGAGAGAAATAATCAGATTTCCAGAGTTCATATTACATCTTATTTCATCTTCATTTCAATTAATACTTAAGCATAATTCTTACAATTTAAGATAGTATATTACTCACTATTGGTATTATAGCTGGCGAGACCAAAATGCTACCTGATAAATCAATCCAAAATTTCTGTATACTGAAGTTACTGATGTCACAACTGGTGTAAGAGTAAGTGAGTATGTGTCAGGCTACATACTCACTTTTGACTCCCAAATCAATATTCCTGTTTTTTATACTTGACTTTTGTGTTTTCAGTTAAGCGCCATTTTTCTATAATCCTAGAAACATAGGAAAACATAATTTGATGGTTTATTTGTACTAGTTTTATTGACATATGTTAGATAGGCTGTGAAGTAATAATTTTTGTTCGTTTTAAGTTTCAACTTCGCTCTTTACTTCCCTCTTTTACTTCGCTCTTTAAAAAAACTTTGTTTTTTTAAAGTAATCTTTGTTCGTTTTTTATTAAAATTTAATGCAGAAACAACGATGCCATGATCTTTTTTATTTATACCGAATAATGTATGTTTTAAGTTTTAAGTTTTGATGGCATTCCTTAGTTTCAATTGAAATTTATTTTTAATATAGTTTCTATTTATCACCGATCTAGGGAAGATAAGACACCTCTAGAAAATACTGCAAACCTTGACAGCAACGAAAAACTTACAGTCTATAACATAAAGTTCATCATCCATACTTCCCAAAACAATACATATTTTTCAGGAACGTCTGTTTTTCGATGCGCAAAAAACTGTTTTTACTCGACCGACTTTGCCTGAAAAGGCCATAATGAAGACAGGGCTTTATAAATCCCCTACTGACTAGCAGAAACTAGAAGGCTACTGTAACAAAAGAGAGCTTTTTAAGGGCCCATTTAAAGGCTGATATTTATACCTAATCACTTTTAATAAATTTGACTTGGTAGCACATTCCCATAAAGTGTACTTTCGGTTGTTTCTTCCATTTTTTTAAATGAAAAAAGTAGCTTTTCCAATTAAATGACCAAAAAAAGGTGTTTTTCAAAACCTAGGCAGGAGCAAAAAAGTAAAGGGGCAAGAACGTCCTTTCCCCTCAATTACCTCCGTTAGAACTAGCACACAGGCTTCATCGCAGAGTGAAATTTAAAGGTTTAATTCAAAACTGTTCATCATCCAAGCTTAATTTCTGGTAGATTTTCAGTTGCAAAGTTTTTAGTTTTAGTAATTTTTTTTTGCAATAATCTTTACTTTTAAGATGAGTAGGCTATTTATGAAACTTACTAAGAGGGTCTGGAGGGGAAATATATGTGAGGGGTATAATAAACCTCCAGTTAAGGGCTTTGGACAATAATTATTGCAATGGTACCATTTTATGCTTCCAAACTCTTCCACTTAAGAAGTGGTACCAAAATTGCAATTTTGAGTGCTATATGGCACTTTTGGATGGTAAAATTGATAAAAAGCAAGTAGATATGAGTAATAGGTTTAAAATGAGCCTTCCCGGGACATGCTTTTAAAAATGAGTTCATCATATTTGCAAAAATAGTGGATTGTCTGCAAAGTCGTCGTAAAATTTTCTTTTGAAACAAGATAGCCTATAGATCTGTAATTCATCGTTTTAATATCGAAATAGATTTCCTTTATTTAAAAAAAATTAAATTTATTTGCAATTAAGAATCATTAAAACAATAGATATTGGACATTTGAACTACGTAGAACAAAATGGTTTTCTAAAAATTTTGATTGGATGACTTTGGGGGGAGGGGGCCAGTAGGGACGGGGAGCTAGTTGACCTCCAATCTCTTTGGTCACTGAAAAAGGGCATTTACAAATGTAATTCCCTTTCGAATGAGCTATTTCACATCTTTCTGTGATGCTCTGGTCACCCCCTAGCCATGTTAGAAAAAAAGAAAGAATAAAAAACGGGAGACACATCAGTGCTACCGATGCAAAAAAGTGATTTTCTTTGTTATTCAAGGAGGGGGAATGTAATTTCCATGGAAAAGGTTTTCGACCATGCTGATTCCAATGGTACAATTTTCGTTTTGATCTGATGCTATTTTCAGGCTTTTTTTCAAAATCATCATTAATTTCTTTTCGCAATAAACTTGTACTTTGCAGACAAAAAATGTCAGATTTTCATTACCTTTTTCATTACTATATTGCTCGTTTTTCAGTTTTCTCTGTCATTTTCACTTTATTTGGGAAAATTGGCTTCAGCTTTGACCCCCCCCTCCCAACACAGGATTCTGAAAAATTTACGCCATTCGTTGACACCAAAAGTGCCGGTTCTAGTGCCATTTGGAACTTGCTGATGGTGGAATTTATAGGAAGGACGTAAATATGAGCAATATCTTTTCTATGAGCTACTGAAAATCTGTCTAAGATACCGGCGACAACAATACGCCCAATAACAATACGTCCAAAAAAGTGATTTTCCTTGTTGTTGCCGATACGCGCGACATCGATACGCCCGATACCACATACAGTCCTTCCCCAGGGACTATGGAGGGCCATATCATCATCAAGACCATATATATTGGACTTTTGAAATATATTAAGCAAAATGACAGTCTCAAAATTTTTATAGGACTACTTTTGGGTGAGATGGCCTGTAGGGAGGGAGGGGGCCATTTTTCCTCCAATGTTTTGGTCACTTAAAAAGGGCACTAGAAAATTTAATTTCCATTCTAATGAGCTGTTAAAGATCTCTAGAATGTTCTGGTCATTCGTTAGCTCTGGTGAAAAAAGAAAAAAGAAAAAAAAGGAGACATCAGTGCTACCTGATGGCAAAAAAGTGATTGTTCAATGTGGGGGACTATAATTACCCTATACAAGGTTTTTGACCATACTGATTCCAATGGTATATTTTTTATTTTGATCTGACGCCATTTTCAAGGGGTTTCAGGCTCTTTTTCAAAATCACCATAAATTCCTTTTCGCAATAAACTTTTACTTCTAAGATTAACCGAAACAATAGTTCCCATTCCTGATTCAGTCTCAGATGGCAATTTTTTTTCACAGGGCAGTTTTTTCAAAACGTGTTTTTTAACTTTTGGTTACTGTGGGCTGTTGTTCACTCTTTACTAGGTTACAGCTGCCGCTACAACCATGATTTGGACCTTGCTGATGGTGGAATTTATAGGAAAGAAGGACGTATATATGAGCAATATCTTTTATATGAGCTAGTAAAAATTTGTCTAAGAAACAGGCAATACCAAAACACCCAATAACAACATGCCCATACCGATACGCGTGATATCGATACATCCGATACCAATACAGCGTACAGCCCTTTTCCCAGGGACTATGGCGGGTCATATCATCACTAAGACCATATATATTGGATCTTTGAACACTATGGAACAAATGGCTATCTCAAAATTTTGATTGGATGACTTTGGGGGAAGGGGGCTTGTAGTGAGGGGGGCTAGTTTACCTCCAATGTTTTTGGTCACTTAAAAAGGGCACTTACAAATTCAATTCTCTTTCCAATGAGCTATTACACATCTCTCTATGATGTTCTGGTCATTCGCTAGCCCTGGTGAAAACAAGGAGGAGACAGAACAGTGCTACCGATGCAAAAAAGCGACTTTCTTTGTTGTTCAAGGACGAGGACTGTAATTTCCCTGTAAAACATTTTCGACCATGCTGATTCCAATGGTACACTTTTATTTTGATCTGACACCATTTTCGAGGGGTTTCAGGCTCTTTTTCGAAATCACCATAAATTTCTTTTTGCAATAAACTTTTTTTTTAAGATTAACCGAAACAATAGTTAACATTCCTGATTCAATGTCAGATGGCAATTTTTTTTACAAGCCAGTTTTGTTCAAAACGCGTTTTTTAACTTTTGGTTACTATGGGCTGTTGTACGCTCTTTACTAGGTTGCAACTGCCACTGCAACCATGATCAGCATCAGAAATCAGCAATATTTTAGGAACGACCTGGTGTGTGAAGTTGAAACTTCCATGGCTTGTTGAGGAAGATGTTGGACTAACCAAGAGCCATTATTTGCATTATTTGCATTACTACCACTGCTACTACTGCTGCTGCTGTTCCTAATGCTACTACTACCACTGCTACTAGAGCTAAGGCTACTACTAATTCTACTGCTACTACTGCTACTGCTACTACTATTACTAGTGGTACTACTGCTACTAAAACTAAAGGTATTAAGGCGAAAATTTTGAGAAACGTCGAAACAATGTTTTGTTTATAGAAAACGTTTAGAAAACTCTCTACAGAAAACTTTTTCGTGTGATCGTGTGTAAAATTAAATTCAACAAAACTATGTGTGTCCAAATTTTCAAAGGACATATGGTATTAAATATTGTTGAAACATTTCTCCAGCATGTGAATAGCAAGCCAAACTATGGATTCTTATAGAAAAACGAAAAGATTAAATTAAATTAAAAGAATTTAAAAGATTAAATTCTTTTTTTTCCATTGAAAAAGACTATGTCAATAAAAACGAACAGAAATTAATTTAAAAAAACTTTTTCCACGAATCAAGTTTTTGAAAGAAAAGTAAAAGGCTACATTAAACCAAAAAAGAACGGAAATAAAGTAAAAAAATGTTCTAAGCGTAAAACTACCAAAAATTACTGTCAATAAATAAATTAAACCCAAAATGAACGGAAGTCATAGGTAGCGCAATAGAGCTGCCTAAGTAATGAACGATGTTGGCACAATGTAATATTCATTTCTTTCTTTGTTTTAGACCAGGGCACTTCAAATCGAAGGAGTTGTCGTAGAAATTTCGAAAAAAGGCTCATTCGATGGGAAATTGCAAGGGCCTGTGCCCTTTTAATAGCCGAAAGTGATTGGAAGGCAACTAACACCCCTTCCACGCCCACCATTTCCCCAAATACATCTAATAAAAATTTTGAGATAGCCATTTTATTTAATGTAGTTGAAAATTTGGAAATTATGTCTTTGAGGAGGATACTCCCCCCCCCAAAGACCTTAGGAAAAGGGTTATAAGTTATGCCTTGGGGACATAATATAAGGTTTTTATAGAAAGCTTTGTCGTAGAAACTTCAAAAAAGGCTCATTCGATTGGATATTCCAATGGCTAGTGCCTTTTTAACAGTCTACAGTGATTGGAGGGCAACTAACCCCCCTCTCACGCCCACCATTTCTCCAAACACGTCCAATCAAAATTTTGAGATAGAAACTTTGTTCAACGTAGTTGAAAGTTCTTAAAATTAGGTCTTTGAGGATGATACCCCCCCCCCACAGCCGTCAGGGCAAGGGTTGTAAGTTATATCCTGGGGGCATATAAGGTTTGTTATAGAAAGCGTTATCGTAAAAACTTCAAAAAGGGCTCATTTTGATTGGAGGTGTTAAGTGAAACTATGAGCGTGGGGGGAGATGGGGGAGGGGCTGGTTGCTCTCGAATCTCTTTGACTCTTAAAAATGGCACTATAACTTCCAATTTCAAATCAAATGAGCCCCATCTGAAGTTTGTACGACTGCCCATTCCATAAAAATTTATTTGCCCTCATGGTGTAACTTACAACCCAATCCCCAGGGCACTGGTGGGTTGTGTCAGTCCTAGAGGCATTATTTCAAATTCTTTGAACTATATTGAACAATGTCTATTTTGTGATTTCAATTAGATACGTTTGGTGAAAAGAGGGATTGGTGAGGGGGGGCCTAAATGCCCTCCATCACTTTTGACGCTTAAAAAGGAACTAGAGTTTCCAATTTTCAACCGAATGAGCCTCTTCTAAAGTTGAACAACCATCCCTTCCATAAAAACCTTAAATGCCCCACGGCATAACTTACAACCCTCACCCCCAGGCTCTGGTGGTTTGTATCAACTTCAAAAGCCTTGTCTTTGGACTATTTTGAATAAAATGACTATCTTAAAATTTTCTATTCGATGTATTTCAGAAAAACACGACGTGTTGAGGGGGGGGGGGGGATAGCAGCTGACCTCAGATCACTTTGACTCTTGAAAAGGGCACTAGCAATTCAGAGTATCAATCCAGAGTCTGTTCCGAAGTATATACGACCACCCTTTCTATAAAAACCTTATATGCCCCCTGTGCAAAACCTACACCCCTTGCCCAGAGATCTGTGGGGGTGGGAACATTTTCCTCAAAGACATAATTTCCAGACCCTTCGACTGCAATGGACATATTTGCTATCTCCAAATTTTGAATGGACGTTCTTGGGGAAATGATAAGCAGGGGGGGGGGGTTGCTCTCAAATCACACAATTTCAAATCAAATGAGCCCCATCTTAAGTTTATACGAGAGCCCATTCCATTAAAACCTTATATACCTCCAGGGCATGACTTAAAACCTTATCCCAGGGCATTGGAGGGTTGGGTCAACCCTAGCAGCATTGTTATATGTTCTTTGGACTACTTTGAGCAAAATCGCTAACTCACAATTTTAATCAGATTCGTTTGGTGAAGAGGGGTAGTTGGGGGGGGGGGTCCTTGCTGCCCTCCATCCCTTTTGACCCTTAAAAGGGAACTAGAACTTCCAATTTACAACCAAATGACCCTTCTCTACAGTTTATACAACCATTCTTTCCATAAAAACCTTAAATACCCCCGGGGCATAACTTAAAATCTTTGCCCCCAGTCTCTGGGGTTTTGTTTCAACCCCAAAAACCTTGTTATGATATTTCGACTATTTTGAATAAATGTCTATCTCAAAATTTTTATTAGATGCATTTCGGGACAATACGACGTGTGTGTGTGGGTGGGGATGGGGGGGGGGTAGGTAGCTGCCCTCTGATCACTTTGACTCTTAAAAAGGGCACTAGAGGTTCTGAATACCAATCCAGTGAGCTCCCTCCGAAGTTTATATGACCACGCTTTCTATAAAAAAAACCTTATATGACCCCAGGGTATAACTTACAACTCTTGTCCTGAGGGCTGGGGGGATTTGTCATCCTCAAAGACGTATTTTCCGGAACTACGTTGAACAAATTGGTTATCTCAAAATTTTGATTGGAAGTGTTTTAGGAAATGATGGGTGCGGGGGGGGGGCATTTGCCCTCTGATGACTTTCCACTAATAAAAAAGGCCCTAGTCCTCTCAATTTCCAACCGAATTAGCTCTTTTTGGAAATTTCTACGACAACACTTACTATAAAATCTTTACACGCCCCAAGGGCATAACTTAAAACCCTTGTCCTGGGGGCTGTGGGGGTGTTACCTTCAAAGACATAATTTCCAGACTTTACAACTAAGTTGAACAATATGGCTATATACAAATTTTGATCGGAAGTATTTGGAAAAATGATGGGCCGGGGGGTGATAGTCATCCTCCGATTACTTTCGACCATCGAAAGGGGCATTAGCCACTCAATTTCCAATTGAAAAAGCCCTTTTTGAAGTTTTTACGACGACACTTTCTATAAGAACCTTATATGCCCCCAGGGTATAACTTTCAACCTTCGGGCTGGGGGCTGTGGGGGGAGGGTTGTCATTCTTAAAGACATAATTACCGGACCTTTCAACTTAGTGGAAAAAATGGCTATCTCAAAGTTTTGAATGGATGTATTTGGGGAAAGGGTAGGCGTGGGAGGGGGGTTAGTTGCCTTCCAATCACTTTCGACTATTACGACAACTCCTTCGATAAGAAGTGCCCTGGTCTAAGACTAAAAAAAAAATCCTATTAAGGATTGACTTGAAATAAAAATTTTTAACAAGAAATGGCTGAAAAGTGTTTTCGGGGAGATGGGGAGATTGTGTACTGTATAATACACAAGTGATGTTTGGACAGTGTTGTCAATTTAAAATAGTTTAACGTTATACTATATGAAGAAGTTGATACTAAGAGGGG
The DNA here is from genome assembly GCF_049724085.1 of Artemia sp. Qi Xiang Cuo. Lineage (NCBI taxonomy): Eukaryota > Metazoa > Arthropoda > Branchiopoda > Anostraca > Artemiidae > Artemia > Artemia sp. Qi Xiang Cuo. The sequence continues at coordinate 5,427,934 of NC_142812.1, read as the reverse complement.
TGTAGATGACAAGAAAAGAATTGTAATAGTGAATAGCTTTACTTCTTCGAAGTGTTCCGTATAATACATAAGTGGTGGGGTGATGGCAGAAGGATCTCTTTGGGTTGTCTCTTTGAGTTGTTTGAGTCTTTTTGGTCTGTGTTTGTCTCTTTGGACTGTTTGTGTCTCTTTAGACTGTTTATGTTTCTTTGGGCTATGTGTGTCTCTATAGGCTGTTTGAATCTTTTTGGTCTGTTTGTGTCTCTTTGGGCTGTTTGAGACTTTTTGGTCTGTAGAGCGAGGATTCCCCCATTGATTCCTGGCACTAGGTTACGCATATCAAGTTGAAAATTTGACAGAATGAGGTATTTGAGGTGGAACTTGAACTAAATCAAAATACACTATGTGCACGCAGATTTTCAAAATGGCATATCTCAAAAAGGGATTTGTGCATTAAGTTGGAACTTTCAGAGAGTGCTTAAAGGGAAAGTCAATTCACCAAAAGGAAATATGTGCACGCTCATGCCTGGATAAAAGGGTTAAAGTGATTAGCAATTACGAGCGAGGATTCCCCCATTGGTTCCTGGCACTAGGCTACGCATATCAAGTTGAAAATTTGACAGAATGAAGTATTTGAGGTTGAACTTAAACTAAATCAAAATACACTATGTGCACGCAGATTTTCAAAATGGCATATCTCAAAAAGAGATTTGTGTATTAAGTTGGAACTTTCAGAGAGTGCTTAAAGGGGAAGTCAATTCACCAAAAGGAAATATGTATACGCTCAGGCTGGGGATGAGTTGAAAGGGAGTTGAGTTGCACGGAGGGTTCAGTTACATGGGGGGTTCAGTTAAAGGGGGTATAGTTAAATGGGGTTGAGCTGCACGGGAGTTGAGTTGCACGAGAGTTCAGTTGCACGGGGGTTCAGTTACATGCGGGTTCAGTTACACGGGGTTTAGTTAAATGGGGTTGAGATGCATGGGAGGTTGAGTTACACAAGAGTTCAGTTAAAGGGGGTTCAGTTGCACGGGGGTTTGAGTCATTTTTTAAGAGGTTTGAGAGACTCAGTCGCATTGTATTTTCCATAATTTTCTTACAAGAAACTAGAGTTTACGGTCAAAAACCCTTATTAGCTCAGATTTTATAGGAATAGTTTTATTTTTCGATCCGAAAATAGACTAAAGTTTCAGATTTGAACCAGAGAATTGTATTCTCCATAATTTTCTTACATCTTTGGAAATCATTAACGATAACAAACATGTTTTCGACCAGATGAGTTTTTGAAAGCACATTCAGCATGGCTTGTGCTATTTTTTTTTTATCATGAACCCTTTAGAGACCAATTTGATCAACTTGGAGAAAGTTCAAATAGAATCGTTACTGATATTCATATTAGTGCGTAAACTACAAACTAACAAAAAATATCCAGAACTTTTTTTTTCTTATAGCCTTGACTTTTAAGACATTTCTTCATCTTGATTGGCTCTAAAAATATCATGCAAAATAAAACTAGTGAAATAATTTAGGTCGTATGATAAATTTAATTTTTTTTTAATGCAGTAGTTTTTTAGTAAGGACACTCGATATCCTAAAAGTGTCTGATTAAAATTTTTACCTTGAGAATCGATATTGTTAGCAGAATTTCAAAAGGATCATTTATGAGTGCTGGCGTATCTGATGAAATAATTTAGGTCGTATGATAAATTTTTTTTATTTTTTTTTAATACAGTAGTTTTTCAGTAAGGACATTCGATATCCTAAAAGTGTTTGATTCAAACTTTTACCTTGAGCATCGATGTTGTTAGCAGAATTTCAAAAGGATCGTTTATGAGTGCTGGCGTATCTGATGAAATAATTTAGATCGTATGATAAATTTAATTTTTTTCTTTGGGTTGTCTCTTTGGGTTGTTTGAGTCTTTTTGGTCTGTGTTTGTCTCTTTGGACTGTTTGTGTCTCTTTAGACCGTTTATGTTTCTTTGGACTATGTGTGTCTCTATGGGCTGTTTGAATCTTTTTGGTCTGTTTGTGTCTCTTTGGGCTGTTTGAGTCTTTTTGGTCTGTAGAGCGAGGATTCCCCCATTGGTTCCTGGCACTAGGCTACGCATATCAAGTTGAAAATTTGACAGAATGAGGTATTTGAGGTGGAACTTGAACTAAATCAAAATACACTATGTGCACGCAGATTTTCAAAATGGCATATCTCAAAAAGGGATTTGTGTATTAGGTTGGAACTTTCAGAGAGTGCTTAAAGGGAAAGTCAATTCACCAAAAGAAGCCTTAGACTCTCAAATTCCCCTATTTACTAATGAAGACCAAAGATTGACATATGTAGAAAGTAGATACGGACTATTTTCAACAAATTTTTGGTGGTATATCCCCCTGACGGTAGGATTCGTATTCATGATCTCTCTGGCTATAAGAATCTCACTGAACCTAGATTACGGAAGAATTATGATAACACGTAGAAAAAGGGCAAAGTCAGGTCACATCGAGCCGAGTGAAATGGAAAATCTAAACCCGGAACTCCCTGATAACCCTTATGAAAAAAAGTAAGGGAGGACATGATCGAGCGAATGAGAGTAGAGGTCCTCATTCGTGCCATGTCCAGTCCCGAATTTCCACTTATTTTTTTGTGCAAGCCCATGCAGCTGCAAAGATGTATTTCCTAAGAGGTCTGGACAGGCGTGAACAGTAGATTTAAGAAATTAATGTGAATTGAGACCTCTTATAAGAACCTTGTGACCTACCTGGTAAGTATTCTTAGAATAGAAAATTAAATTCTAAAGTAGATGAGTGTCGAATAACATTTAAAAATGTATTGAATATTGAACATGTGACAAATGCACATGTGTACATGTATATATATAATCACCAAATCTTGAAAATCTTATATAGTGTTATTTTTCGTAAACATAATCATTTTTCTTATGATTACTTAACTTATCTCGTAGTAACCTATTATTGCTGCAACATGCATGTAAAAGCATAAAAATTGCTCTTATTAGTTTTGTTTTTGAATTTAACCGTAACCATATTAAAATTGATATTATTCGTACGACTAATCACGACTATTATTTCAAACAATAGTCCCCACATAGTATCGTATAAATTGTGTATTATTTCTGTATGTGTTTTAACTTGTGTAATTATAAAGAGCATATGATTTTGCCCAGATATTTATATTCCAGGAAACTGAGTAATCAGTGCAAATTAATTATTGGTGTACCAGCAGGTAACACGGATACAACCCAGTAGCATCTACTTCCATCATTCGTCAACCATCGACAAGTACTCACCAAAGAAATCACTGAAGACAATATCCTGATGACAATCCAAGTCACCTAAGTCTAGTACCAGGTAACACGATTCCGAACAATACCGACAAACCAAGAATAACCCGGGAGTCAATCCCTCAAAGATTATACTTCTTAAGCCCCAAATCAGAGACAATATATTGAACAAGATCCAAAGCTTAAATTGTGACCATATCCAATCATTATTAAATATCACAAAACCAAACTATCCTCCATGAGATGAAGAACCAACCATAATCAATTTTGCGGGAAATATAAACTGTACGTGCAAACTTTCCCAAAAATAAAGTGTTAAAGAAGAGACCAAACCAAGTTATCTTAGCCAAAATCCCAATGACTAAACCCTCAATGATTGTGTATCATTTAACCAGGAATCAAAGACAATGCGTCGAGCCAAGGCCCTAAGATCAAGTTTTGATCCTACCATAGTTAACATTAAATATCGTAACACAGCCCATAGTCCAAATAAAAGGACGACTGAACGTGAACAATTTACGGGAAACACAGACTGTACGAGTATTAGGTTTTCCCGAGGATAGAAGTGTCCAAGAAGAGATATCCAGCCCAGCGATCAAGATACCCAATTCATGTAATAATTCCACAAGGGTTATATACCCAGGAAACATTTCAACGAATCTATAATATCAACACCTCGTATATGACGTAGTAAACCACGCACGGACAATTTTGTGCAAGTTGTCATATGTACGAACAACATAAACGCTTATCCCAAGGAACAAGTGCCAAAAAGTGAAACACCAAGAAGACAAACCATAAACAATTAGCCAACCCAGTAATTAATTGAATGGAAGCCCAAAGTAAGAGTGATAATGTATGTGAGTGATATAGACAAGTATAATGATAAAGAAAGGGTGAAACCTTATGTATCCAGCGTCTAACTTTAGTGAACAGAAATAGAGTTTTCATAACAAAAATGAAAATAAGTATAGACAACATAAACTCAGTGTTGCAACCAAACATTAAATTTAAAACTATTAATGTGTCAAACATTTTCTTGCAAATTATTTTAATTCATACATATCAGTGTGTTAAAAATTTAGGTGTAGTTAAATGCTTTTGAAGTCAGATACTTATCGTACCAATATAGTGTCAGGTGGAAGTATAAACTAGTATTAGAAGTAGCAAACAGGTACCACGTCAAGTAGTAAAATAATTGCAAAAGCAGAACTTAACTAATAAAACCATATAGAATTATTAGCATATCAGGTGAAGGTAATCTTAGTATTAGGTGAAGGAAATAATAATTATTATATAATCATATAACCTAATGTGTTAGTCAATAGAAACTCTTTGGCCCCTTCGCCAAATAGAGTAAGTAGGTGATGGACTTTAAAGTAATGTTGTTATATATATAGTCTAATAGAGCAATCGGGGATATAAAAAAAAGATATAAATTTTACCAAAGCAGAACTAATTCAAGTAATGAGTACTAAAATAAATTATTTGAAAAAAAATTCTAAATTTGAAAGTGTAGAGAGAGTAGCATATCAAAACGATGAGGACATCGTTAAGAATGGGAAGAATGAAATGTAATGGGATAAATTTTCAAAAACCTCAAAATCTTCCTATTAAAGTTACCCAAGTAAAAACAAAATCACCCAGAATATGAACCTGAAAAATTCAAGTAACCTACAGATCGAGCAGGACTCAAGCGTTCAATTTAACACAGTGAAACAAATGTATCTAATTCAAACATACATTGCAAAAATCTTTCCCACAGAAAATCTAATAAATAAATCCGCCTTTGTGTCACCAATGTAGGCAATAAATATCAATTTGACCAAATCTTATATGACAGGCGACTAACAATGTAATTTAAATCTTAAGAGCTTGAAATACCAAACCATTAAGAGATGGTAGAATTTATTATACAAAAAAATAGTCACTCGAGATACAAAATATTTTTGTATAATCTAATTGCATTGTTCTGGAAACTAAGTTTAGAACTATGTATCTCAATGTAATTAGATCGTATTGTCCGTTAACAACTTTCACAGAAATAAATTATAAGCCTTCTGGAAACTAAGTGACACCTCGTAAGCAAAAAGCTACAGTGTATAACTTTGTTTGTTCTGAAGAACTCCAAAGTGATATCATAAAAGTCATAAATCTTAATTGAACCCAAGTAGTCCATTTGTATATGACTACCCAATAGTAATATAGACCATATAGTAGAACCAATAGAATCGGTAAAATATACTTGTTAGTAACGCCCGAACGTAACCTCTGGCGAAATTGGAAAGAGTAGATAGCTAGAACTTAGCAATTTTGAGCTAGTCTTTTTTCAGTCTTAGAGGAGTCTTATGCCAGTCTTATTACAGACTTATTTTCAGTCTATTATGTGAATTTTATGCAAACCTAAAAACAGTTTTAGTGAACGTTATTTGTATTGTCCAAGTGAACCATTTTGCCTAAGTGTATTTGACTGTAAAGTGTCTTGATATATCTACCAAGCTCTGTGACGATTATGTGAGTAAAAATAAACACATTACTTTCTTATTTTATTCTCTCTATGTTAGTATTTCTCAAGATAGCTAGTCCTTGTGACTCCACTCGCTCTCAAGGGAACCTGAAACTCTTCGATCTAATTTCGACTCAGTATGGCCGTTAATACAAGCTCCCTGTTTGAACCGCTAATTTAAGCTCCCCACACACGAAGTTCCGCCTCCACTCAGGTACACTACTCGCGAACCGTCAACTAAGAGTTTAGCTAAAAATTACCCATAGAAATAATTAACTGAAAGATTCATATACAAAGAGATAACTTAAGGCATAAGAACAAACCCCTTTTATTGATAATTTCCCCCAACAATTGAAAACCTCCCCCATTAGAAGTGATATGATTAACAATTGAAAACCTCCCCCATTAGCGAATCTCCAGCAAGCAGGAAAAGAGAAGCACCAGGGAAAAGGATATTAAACTCTCGTCAAAACGGTTTTAGAAGGTTTTAAAACTGAGTTGATAGACCTTTGTCTCCTCTCCAAATTCTGTAAAACCGTCTGAATATCTTTTCCCTTTAGAGGATATCTTGATTTCCCCCCTTTTTCCCTTGTAACTGGAAAACGGGGGGAAAGGCTAATGACAGAGCAATCAAAGTAACATATTCATTCTTATCACACTGGGAAACCCCAGAAAACAAGTCTTGCAGACTGCTGTACAGGATCTTTATTTACCCCCTCTTTTCCCCCTGTAAGTGGGGAAACGGAGGAACGACTTATTACACAGCAATAAAAAAAACGCATATTCGATCTTCTTGGACCCAAGAACATCAGAAATGCCATTCTCAGCATCAAAAACTACCGGTCGTAGACTGGACTAACAGTTCTTAACAGACATTTGGTATCATGGTTGCAGCTGCCGCTGCAACCTAGTAAAGAGCGAACCGCAGCCCATAGTAACCAAAAATTAAGAAACGCGTTTTGAAAAGAACTGCCTAGTGAAAAAAATTGCCATCTGACACTAAATCAGGAATGACAATTATTATTTCGGTTTGTCTCAAAAGTAAAAGTTTATTGCGAAAAGAAATTTATAGTGATTTCGAAAAAAAAACCTGAAACCTCTCGAAAAAGGCGTCGGATCGAAATGAAAAGTGCATCATTGGAATCAGCATGGTCGAAAACCTTAGATAGGGAAATTACAGTCCCCCTCCTTGAACAACAAAGAAAATCGCTTTCTGCATCGGTAGCACTGATCTGTCTCCCTTTTTTTTCTCCTTTTTTTTCCAGGGCTAGTGGTTTACCAGAACATCATAGAGAGATACTTAATGGCTCATTAGAAAGCTGTTTCTGACATCTACGTGCTTTTTATAAATTCCGCAATCTGCAAGTGCCATATGGCACAAAAATGGCACATTATGCGCCATTTATCAAGGGGTGGGGGCAGTGGGCTACAAGAACATCGTAGACAGATGTTTAATAGCTCACATTAAAGCAATTTCTAATGTCTACGTTTTATTTACGAATTTCACCCCCTGTAACTACCAAATGGCACTAAAAATGGCACTATTGATGCCATGTCTTAAGTGGAAAGCTAGAGGATAGTGGGCTGCCAGAACTTCTTAGAGAGAAGTTTAATGGTTGATTTAAAAGCTATTACTCATATCTACGTGATTTTAATCAGTTTTGCCATCCGTAAGTGCCAAATAGCACAAAAAATGGCACCTTTTGTGCCACTTCTTAAAATGAAAAGCTTCGAAGCATAAAACGGTACCATTTTAATAATTATGATCTAAAACCCTTAATTGGAGATTTACAAGGGACCCTCACCGTATACTCCCCCTCCCAGATCCCTTAGTAAGTCTCATTAGTCCGTTGGAAGAATTCATTATGAACTCTTTAAGACGGTCAGAACCAAAAGTAAAAAAACATGTTTAGGAAAAAACTGCCTGGTGGAAACGAATTGCCATCCAACAGTAATTCAGGAATGGTAACTATTATTTTGGTTCGTCTTAAAAGTAAAAGAAATTTATGGTGATTTCGAAAAAAGCGTGAAACCCCTCGAAAATGGCGTCAGGTCAAAATGAAAAGTGTACCATTAAAATCAGCATGGCCAGGGAAAATTACTTTTTTGAATTGGTAGCACTGATCTATCTCCCTTTTTCGTTCTTCTTTTTTTTTCCAGGCCTAGTGGGTTACCAGAACATCATAGAGAGATACTTAATGGCTTCTTTAAAAGCTATTCATCATATCTACGTGTTTTTTATAAATTTCGCTATCTACAAGTGACACATGGCACTGAAATTGACACTATTTCTGCCATTTCTCAAGGGTTGGGGCTGTCGGGCTACCAGAACATCGTAGACTGATATTTAATAGCTAATATCCCTCATGTCTACGTTCTTCCTATAAATTCCACCATCTGCAAGTGTCAAATGGCACTTTTGGTGGCATGTCTAAAGTGCAAAAGATGGAGCCCGTGGGCTATGAGAATTTTTATAGAGGGGTTTAATGGCTCATTTTAAAGTTATTACTCATATCTACGAGCTTTCGTCAATTCTACCATCGGTAAGTGCTATATAGCACTAAAAACAGCAGTAGTAAGGGTGTAATAGATTGAAAACCTACAAAAAAAACTACATGAATATGTGTGTAGTTAAACCAGTACATTGGCTTACCAGGGTCAGTCACCTATTACTACGAACGGTACTTGCCTTACCAGACGGGTTTTTTGAGGTAACACCAATTTTTTTGGGTCAATCAGAGAGAGATTGTGTGATGCCATCTGACTGGTTTCGTTTCACGGGTTCATTAATAGAACGACTAATGTTTTTGAAAAGGGTAATTACTTCTAAGTTCAATAACCAAATTAAACTTCCAATGGTTAAGAAAGCGTAACGGGTAATTAAAGTATGAGGAATGGGATGCTATAATTAGAATGGTTTTAAGTTGAAAATTGTGACTTAAAACCATTCTAATTATAGCATCCCATTCCTCATACTTTAATTACCCGTTACGCTTTCTTAACCATCGGAAGTTTAATTTGGTTCTTGAACTTAGAAGTAATTACCCTTTTCAAAAACATTAGTCGTTCTATTAATGAACCCGTGAAACGAAACCAGTCAGATTGCATCACACAATCTCTCTCCGATTGACCCCAAAAAAATGGGTGTTACCTCAGAAAACCCGTCTGGTAAGGCATGTACCGTTCGTAGTAATAGGTGACTGACCCTGGTAAGCCAATGTACTGGTTAAACTACACGCATATTCATGTAGGTTTTTTTGTAGGTTTTCAATCTATTATACCCTTACTACTAACAGCACTTTTGGTACTGCGTCTTAAGTGGAAAAACTTGGAAGCATAAAAAGGTACTATTGTAATAATTATGTTCCAAAACTCTTCACTGGAGGTTTGCAAGAAGCCCTCCCGTTTACAGCTGCAGCTGCAAACTGGTAAATAACGAACCACAGCCCATAGTAATCAGAAGTTGAAAAACGTATTTTCCAAAAAAACTGTCTTGTGATAAAAAATTGCCATTTGATATTAAATCAGGAATAGTAACTATTGTTTCGATTGATCTTAGAAATAAAAGTTTATGTCTAATACAAATTTACTATGATTTTGAAATAGAGTCTGAAACCCCTTGAAAATGGCGTCAAATCGAAATAAAAAGTGCACCATTGGAATCAGCATGGTCCAAAACCTATTGTAGGATAATTACAGTCCCCCACCTTGAACACCAAGGAAAATGACTTTTTTGCATCGGTAGCACTGATCTGTCTCCTTTTTTTTCTTTTTTTTCTAGAAGGGCTAGGAGGTGGCCAGAGCATCATAGAGAGGTTTTTAATAGCTCATTCGGAAGGGAATTAAATTTGTAAGTGCTCTTTTGAAGTGACCAAAAAGATTGGAGGGCAAATAGCCCCCCTCCCTACAGGCCCCTTCTCTCACAACTAGTCCTATAAAAATTTTGAGATAGCCATTTTGTTTAACATAGTTCAGTCCCTGGGGAAGGGCTGTATGTTGTATCGGGCGTATTGATATCACGCGCATCGGTATCGTGCGTATTGGTATCGCATGTATCGTATCGAGAATATTGATATCCACTGTTCTTTTTTTTCAGTCATTTTCTAGGCTTATTTTCGAAAGCATGTCCCCGCAAGGTATCATGGTTGCAGCGGTTGCTGCAAACTAGTAAAGAGCGAACCACAACCCATAGTAAACATAATTTAAAAAACGCGTTTTTGAAAAATCTGCCTATTAAAAAAATTCCCATCTGACACTGACTCAGCAACGTTAACTATTATTTTGGTTTGTCTTAAAAGTAAAAGCTTATTGCGAAAAGAATTTTATGGTGATTTTGAAAAAAGCCTCACACCCCTCAAAAATGGCGTCAGATCAAAATAAAAAGCGTACCATTGGAATCAGCAAGGTGAAAACCTTGTACAGGGAAGTTACAGTCCCCCTTCCCGCACAACGAGCAAAATTGTTTTTTTGCATCGGTAGCACTGATCTGTCTCCTGTTTTTTTTTGTTTTTTTTTTAAACAGGTCTAGCGGGCTACCAGAACATCATAAAGAGATTCTTAATAGCTCATTCAAAAGCTATTTCTCATATCTACGTGCTTTAAGGTATAAGGAAACATATTTTTACTTTGAAATAAGTTGAGCTTTCTTGTCTGCAAAATGAACATGCAGAGATTTATGTACGAAAATTATCGTTTAACTTTTACAATTGCTTTTTTAAAATACATTTTTTGTTAGTTTCTGTAAAGTAAAAGTTTATTGCAAAAAGAAATTTATGGCAATTAAACCCCTCAAAAATGGTGTCAGATGAAAATAAAAAGTGCACCATTGGAATCAGCAAGGTCGAAAACCTTGTATAGGGAAATTACAGTCCCCCTCCTTGAACAAAAAGAAAAATCACTTTTTTCATCGGTACCACTGATCTGTCTCCCGTTTTTTTTTTCGTTTTTTTTCAACAGGCCTAGCGTGCTACCAAAATATCATGGAGATGCTTAATCGCTCATTTTAAACCTATTACTCATATCTTAGTGCTTTTTATCCATTTTACCATCCAAGAGTGTGATATAGCACTAAAAACGGCACTTTTGGTACCACTTCTGAATTGGAAGAGTTTGGAAGCATAAAACGGTACCATTGCAATAATTATGGTCCAAAGCCCCTAACTGGAGGTTTATTATAACCCTCATATATACTCCCACTCCAGACCCTCTTAGTAAGTTATTATCATAAATCGCTTACTCATCTTAAAAGCAAAAGATTATTGCGAACAAAAATTGACTAAAACTAAAAACTTTTCAACTGAAAATCTACCAAAAACTCAGCTTGAATGATCAACAGTTTTGAATTGAACCTTTAAACTTCACTCTGCGATGAAGCCTGTGTGCTAGTTCTAACAGCGGTAATTGAGGGGAAAGGACGTTCTTGCCCCCTTAGTTTTTTTGCTCCTGCCTAGGTTTTGAAAAACACCTTTTTTGGGTCGTTTCATTGGAGAAGATATTTTTTTCATTAAACAAAATGGGGAAACAACCGAAACAACCGAATGGGGAAACAACCGAAAGTGCAGTTTATGGGATTGTGCTATCAAGTCAAATTTATAAAAAACCATTAGGTATAAATATAAGCTGTTAAATAAGCCCTTAAACAGCTCTCTTTTGTTAAAGCAGCCTTCTAGCTTCAGCTAGTCAGTAGGTGATTTACACAGCCCTGTCTTCATTATGGCTTTTTCAGGGGAAGTCGGCCAAGTAAAAACAGTTTTTTGTTCATCGAAAAAAAACACTCCTGAAAAACATGTATTTTTTTTTAAGTATGGATGATGAACTTCATGTTATAGACTGAAAGTTTTTCGTAGCTGTCAAGGTTGTTTTCAGTATTTTCTATAGGTGTCTTGTCTCCCCTAGATCGGTGATAATTAGAAACTACATTAAAATAAGTTTTCAACTGAAACTTAGGAGTGCCATTAAGACTTAAAACGAACATACATTATTCCGCATAAATAAGAAAGATCATGGCAACGTTGTTTCTACATTGAATTTTAATCAAAAAACGAACAAAGATTAGTTTAAAAAAACAAAGTTTTTCTGAGGGAAGTAAACAGCGAAGTTGAAACTTAAAACGAACAGAAATTATTACTTCGCAGTCTATCTAACATATATTAATAAAACTAGTACAAAAAAAAACAACTAATTATGTTTCCCTAAGCTTTTAGGATTAAATAAAACTAGCGCTTTACTGAAAACACAAAATAATATAGGAGTTTGGTACAGTAAAAGCAAACCAATTAAGGTCAATTTTTATAGAATCAAAATATTATCAATCCCTTTTAGGATCAATTCCGTTTAAGATAAAGCAACAATCCATTTTAGGATTTAACTTTATTTTTTTTTACGTTTAATTTGGTATCACTTCTGCACAATGGCTCAGTTCAATGACTGGCTCTGGTTTTGGTTCTGAAAAGGATAATCTGTCATGACTAGTTTGTACAAAAGATCGAAGTAAGGCCGTCTTGATAGTACTAGGACTATAGACTAGCTTTAGAATTTGTATCATAGCTTGATATTCACTCTTGTATAGAGAGAAATAATCGGATTTCCATAGTTCATATTATGTCTTATTTGATCTTCATTTCAAGTGATACCAAAGCATATTTCTTACAATTTAAGACTGTATATTACCCACTATTGGTATTATATCTGGTGAGAACAAAATGCTGCTTGATAAATCAATCCAATATTTCTGTATGCTGTTCAATTGCTTCGCGGTTATTAAAAAGTGTGTAGATTTACACCTATGTTTTTAACATAATTTAATTGTATACTGAAAGTTAATAATGTCGCAACTGGTGTAAGACTGTGGAAAGCTTTATAGATTCGCTTAGCGTTGTCAAGCTACATACTCACTTTTGACTCTTAAATCAATAATCATGTTTTTTATACTTGACTTTTGAGTTTTCAGTAAAGCGCTAGTTTCGTATAATCCTAAAAGCATAGGGAAACATAATTAGTTGGTTTATTTGTACTAGTGTTATTCATATATGTTAGATAGGCTGTGAAGTAATAATTTTTGTTCGTTTTAAGTTTCAACTTCGCTCTTTACTTTCCTCGGAAAAACTTTGTTTTTTAAAATTAATTTTCTTGGATAGGGCTATTCAACCAGTTATTAGAAAAAAAGGTCCTATATCAAATTTCGAAGGACATTTTTATGGCCCAAAAAGAGTGCAAAAGAGGAAAAATTCAAGGGAAGATTTTTCCATAGCAAGAATAAAAATTTTGGACGCTCCATGGCACAATATTACAATCTAAAACAACAAATTATATTGAAACCTAATAATTAGAATTTTGACTTGACTTACTTGACTTAGGTCTCCTGCCGGGTGCTATTTGGCGTAGAGAGTGACGTCTGCCTCCTCGGCAGACGTGGTTCACTTGGTCTGATATTTTCCATAGCTAGGAACTCGGATACCCTGTCGGACCATCGCTTCTTTGGTCGGCCGCGAGGTCGCTACTAGCTTTGACAAGGTCAAAGTCAAAGATCAGCTTTGCAGGTAAGTGTGGGGTTATTCGAAGTAGATACCCAAACCCCCGTAAGGTACGCTCTGCTGCTTGGATAGAAAAACGGGACAGCTTAGTGAGATGCAGCAGCTTCTCGTTACTCACGAAGTCGACCCAACGTAGACATTCTATCCTTCTCAGACTCTTTGACTGGAATCTATTGATAGCCATTAGGGTTGCGGCTGATGCTTGCCAAGTCTCAGCTCCACAAAGCATTACAGAATCGACGAGGGTGTTCAAAATTTGAAGTTTGGTTGAACGACTGATATTCGATTTTCGCCAAAGGTGACGGTTCAACCTGCCCATGGCAGATAACGCCTTGGATAGCCTTGCGTGCAGATTGGGGAGAAGAGAGCCATCTGAAGATATCGTGGATCCCAGGTAGGTAAACTATTGGACAACTTCTATGTTAGTTGTTGCGTCCAGACTGACTGGAAAAATGACAGAAGGAGAAGCCGGGTCTATGGGTATAATTTTCGTTTTGTTCCAGTTTATCTGCAGTCCCACAATTGCGGCCTCTTCTCGTAAGATTTGAAGTAATTCCAGCAACTGATCCATGGAGTCCGCAACGATGACCAAATCGTCAGCAAAATCAGCATCTGAGGTGACGCGATCTCCAAACTTGGGTCCAAAGTTGAGACATGAAGCCGTCTTGGTCATAACGTAATCTATGATGACATTGAAGAGCTTTGGGGCCAATGCACATCCTCGACGCACCCCTGTTATAATAATACACCTACCATAAATATTTTTGAGTGTGGCACTGAGTAGTAGTAGTTGAAGTAGTAGCAGTAGGATGCAAATATTGCCTCATGGTTGGTCCAACATCTTCCACAACAAACTCTGTAAGTTTCAACTTCTCACACCAGGTCATTCCTAAGATATTGATGTTTGCTGATGCTAATATATCTATAAAACTAGCTAAAATAAACTACATTGTGATATTTTCCAATATCTTTTAGAATTCTAGAAACTAGGGCTTTACTGAAGACTCATTTTGCTAGAGTTTTTTTTAAAAGAAGGATAATTGCTCAAAGGTAGACTTTGTGGAAAACTCGGTGAGACTATTGAGAGACTTATAAATAAATCTTTCATTTTGAGCAGGTAACTCAAAGAAGTCCCTGACCCTAACAGACAAAGGCACCACATTTGCGTGGAGGGAGGCGGGCCTTCCCAAAGTGCTTTAAACCAATCAGAAAAAATTAAGTCGGTAAATAGTGATACAACATATTTTATTAGCTCATTTTTTTCTACTAGAAAAATGAAATAATTGAGTAAACCAATGAAAGAAGATCAGGCTCAGCTGATGAAAAAGTGCAGTAAAATAATAACAATATCACCCAAAATAGTCGGTAAACATTACCAGCCAGTCGGAAAAATCTATTGTCTCCCTCCCCCCCCAAAAAAAAAAAAATTTTTTCTAGTGACGCCTCAGCTAACGGAACAGGCTATTTTAAGCACTAGCTTTTGGAATTCCAAAAATATTTAGAAATATCACTTAAATAACAATTCATTTAAATAACATACACTGCATAATCTAATAATCAGTATTTTTTTTCGTTTTAAGTTTCCACTTCACTCGTTACTTCTGTAAAAAAAAAAATTTTGATTTAGTTAATCTTTACTAAATTTAAATGTTATTTGGGCACTATATGGGCCTTTACAGGGAAACCAGTCACGAAAAACCCGTTTTGACGGGTTAATTCAAGAGACGGCTATAAAGTAATGCAATCCATAGCGTGGTTTTCATTGCGAATATGATATTTAAACTGTTTTTTTTTGGAGCTTAGGGGGGAGGTGCCTAGGTTAGGTTACGTATTTAATATATGCTCTGCTTTACACCCCCCCCTTAATGTGCAAATATATAGCCCAAATTTGTTTATAAACTATTATATATTCATCCTATTTTATTTTGTGTGTTTCACCAAATGTATCTGATTAAAATTGTGCAATGGTAATTTTGCTAAAAATAGTCCAAAGAACATATAACAATACCTCCAGGGTTGGAGCTATCCCCCAGAGCCCTGGGGCAAGGACTTAAAGCTATGCCCTGGGGGTATATAAGGTTCTTAGGGAATGGGTGGTAGCATTAAATTCAGATGGATCTCATTTGATTTTAAACTTGGAGTTATAGTGCCCTTTTTAAGAGTCAAAGTGATTTGAGAAAAACCAACTCTCCCCCCCCCCATGCCCATCATTTCCCATAAAAAACATCCAAACAAAGTTTTGAGACATCAATTTTTTTCAGCATTGTTGGAAAGCTCAGTCAACATATGTTTGGGGATGTCAAAAGACCAGACCTTGCCTCAGGGCAAAGTCTACAAGTTAGGCAATTTGTTCGTTGTTTACATATAGTATATGTTATTGAGAAAAGTATGCATGTTTGACTTGCGGCTTGTTAAAAACCTCTCAACTCGTCACGTTCTTATCCAGAACCATCATCTATTATCCAAAACAAGTAATGCTTTGTATAAAGCTCACACGATAGATGAAGATACTTGACAAGAAGGGAGCCGACGTTTACCTCCCCACCCCCGGAAAACACTCGTATAAAGTAAACCTAGGAAAATACCCCCAGGAAAATACCCACATGGAAAACACCTACGCGGAAAATATCCCCCCCCCCCCCGGAAAATACCCCTCCCCCACGGCTGGTTGGCCTCTAATAACTTTTGACTTATAAAAAAAGGACTAGAACTCTAATTTTTTATTGAATGAGTACCCTAGTAAATCTCTGCGATTATAAGGTGGAACTGAGGATGAGGAAGGGGAAGTCCCCTTCCTATGCAGAATAAATTCTGCTCAGTTTGGGGTTTAATGTTACTCTTTACTTTCATAATAACAGCGTAGACCAGAACTATTCCCAAAATCAAAATGGATTAAATATCAAATTTACATTTTTGATGTTTTTTTCTTAAATTTTACTCCCCCCCTCGAAAAAATAACCCTCCAAATAGAATTTCTGGATACGGCCCTTGGGATTATATATTAATTTCTACCTCCACCCTCCCTTCGTCTTCCCTTAGAGTTGCGATGTTTTGGTATTAAAATGAATCCCTTGAGGCATCTCCCCCCTCCCCTCCCTGACTACAAAACAATCATAGAACCCAATTGTAGAGGTTTAAAGCCTTTATATGCAAACGTTTGGAATTGCAAAACAACAAACAATTTACCTAAGACGACGAAATTTGTTTAGACCTTAATTTTTTTTGGCTAATTAGGGAGGGAGGGGTGCCTCAAAGGGTGCATTTTAATGACCAATCATTCCAACTCTCATTGAACCTTAAGATAAATACAGAGTTAGCTCTAAAAAAGAGACAAGATGGAAGGAAGAGATAGAAACTGTTTATAATCCCCAGGGCTGTATTCAAGACTTTCGGCGGAAATTTTTTCGGGGGGGGGGGATACAACAAGACTTTAAAAACATATCTTAAATATGAAATTAATATTTAATCCCTCCTTGATTTCTGTCTACGCTGATATTATGAAATTAATGAGTAATATTAAACCCCAAAATGAACAGAATATAATCCGTAAAGGAGAGGGACTGCGCATATCCTCATGCGCATCTCCTCATCTTGGTAATAAAACTTCGCAGGATGCTCATTCGATCAAAAATGGGGAGTTCTAATCCTTTTTTTTATAAGTATAAAGTGATAGTGAACCAACCAGCCACGGGGGTGTGGGGTAAACACCTAGACCCGGCAAGAAATACACTTACCTTAGAGACTTGGCCTGTTCAAGTGCATTTTATCCGTGCTGTTTGTGAAAAATTTTGCACCTATCATTTGAATACTTTTCCCCTTGTATTGATTGGCTTTTCTCATTGGTTTACCCGTGTATATGAACGCATCATAGGTCAGCGTCAGGGAAATCACTGCAAGAGAAATGAAGATCTGAATCTGTCTTTCCAGTTATTTGAAAGATGGCAGTAATGTAAAAATTCTCGTAATAGTCGGGGAGCCAAAGTTGAAAAAGTCGTCAAATAACGATTTGTAAAAAACATTTTGGTACATGAGTTCTGACTTTTGGAAACGATATTTTCGAACATGCTGATTCCATTTCTTTCGGGAATTGCGACCACCAAAGTGCGCTTCATAGTTTAATATGAGGTCAAAGTTTCGACTCGATCATCTATGGTGAAAAATTTTAAACTTAACTTGTTCATTACTAAGTAGATGACACTGCATCTTTCTCGTGGCTTTGCTATGGTTATGTTGACTGCCATGTGCCATGCTACTGTGTAAATAAATTGATGGTTCAAAAGCTTAAAAAGCTAATTAACTCTATTATTTGATCCTCAAAGGTTTGTCTTTACCAGTATTTCACTTTTTATTGTTTCGCCTCGTCTTTTAGGAATATAAATTTAAAATGGATAGGCTAAAAGTAAAAGTCTTACCAGTTTTGGGGCCAAAGGATAGTTAGAGGCTCACTTAAGTGGTTTAAAAGTAGGGTAAAGGTGCAGATTAGTTCCCCCTGATAAAAGCAACTTGTTTCTTACTATTATTCAGTAAATTGCAGGGGTGTCCACGGGAGGGGTTTTACTAGGAGCTTGGCTCTTTTGTGTGTTAGCCTAGGTGGTACGGTACAAGTTTTTTTCAAGCATAGTCAAGCAAAGGTGTTACACTCTGACAATACTTGGCTGTCTTCTCTTTCCTTTTTTGTTTGTCAAGAGTCTCACTATTTACCATTGCTCCTCAAGTCACTAACTTTATAGTGCATCCAGACTATACGGTTTATGGAAAAATGGGATGGAAATCCAGAAAAAGTAATAGCCATCCAGACTTGGAGGATTTTTAAAATAATATCGGTACAAGTTTATCAGCCATCCTTATCAAATCTGTTTTTCTGAGCCAAAACCTATAGAAAACAATTATAGAGTGTGGTTTTCATGTTTATATATTCCAGTGGTAGGTCCCGGAATTTTAGAAAATACTGTCTCAGACATTCACTTAGTTCTTGTGTCTGCAAATGAACAAAAATAAAACAGCATTTCCTTAATCTCAATTTTTAAATAACTTAGACCCTTTGCAGCACAAAATTAATTTTTAAGGGTGTTTACTTCTCTAAAATCAGTATTAAGAGGCAAATATAAGGAATGATACACTGTTTAGTGATAAATTTCTAAAATTTTCGGGGCTTTGCGGCAGAAAATGCTTTCTCTGCCTGAAGATCCTAAGTTTAGAGAATCTTAAGTTTAGATCCAGCAGGTTAAGGTGCTAGTTGCCTTTGTAGCACCCTAAAAAGCTCCTTAAAATGTTAAATTGGCCAAGTTACAGTAATAAAATTGAGTCAAACAAATGAAAATATTTGATCACGGGCTCCACGGTTTAATCCCAAAATTCCCGTTAGTGTATTCCCTTATTCAGAATACGACACCGGTGGGTGTCTGAATGGCGGATCCAGGAGGAGACCCCCCCCCCTGCGAAAGTAAACAGTCCAAAATGCCTGGAATTTCTCAGTCCCATTCGGCCTTAGTCACTTTAAAAACGGCTAGTCACAATTCTGACCAAAGACACTGATTCTTAGTGCTAAGTTGATTTTTTTTTTCCGCTTATTCTAGAAAATATTTTTCTATGCCAGCTATTTAGCGGAAGCTGTTTTTATACCATACACTTGTCCAAAAGATTTTTTCAAAAGGGGTATTGACCACCTGCCGAGAGCTAGAAATACTCGAGACAAGAGTGTAATTTTTTTTGTGACCAAGCCCCTTCCCCCCAGTCCCCAAATCCTGGATTCGCCACAAATAACTGATCTATCCTTATTAATTATTTGAACTTCCTTGCAAACAAATTAATTGATTTTCTTCTACTTTAGGAGCAAACTGTAGATGGCACGTCATCCCACGTAACTACCATGATTGCCATCCAACCCTCGAAGGACCTGATTGATGTTGGTACGTCGTCTGCTTCAGTCGTTCCATCGCGCTCCCGGTGCAGAAGCCGTGCATTGTCAAAATCAGATTTCGGAAGTGAATCCTTTGAAAAAGTGACTGAAAAGAAAACGCTGCATAGAACCTTCTTCTTTTAAGCTCGAAATGACTCGAGGGGATGGAAGAGTTTCCATCGCTCCCATTTTCCTATCTTGGGCAGTCTGTCGTGACTTGCCAACAAAATTTCTGGCAGTGCAATTACCAGACAACTTGACACTTCCAGACTTCAAATATTTTGCAGATGATGGAAGAAGCTCCATGATGCCTGTTTCTCGCATTGGATATTTGCCAATAATCCCTAGCTCACCTTCAAACCCTGAAGTTGTTGCAAAAGCAGTTGCGGTATTACAGCAGACAGCTGATTCTCTTCATCAAGAATACACAGTGATCACATGTGACTTAGCAATTTATGAGATTATACTTGCTTTGAGATCGAAAGATCCAAAAAGCTACATCCAAAAAGCTAGATCATACATCCTTTTAAATATGATGAAGTGCCGTTGGTGAATGTGATCACTTTTGAAACTGTTGATACAGCAATAGCGGAACGGATTGTCTCAGCAGAGAAGATAGGATTGGATGCTGTAGAGGATTATTTAAAAGGCAATTCTAGTGATTTTTCAAAGATCAAGGTTCAAACCATGGAAAGCTGCTTGAAACCTACCCAAAAGACGAAACGTACTTTTGCTAACCCTGTAGAAGAACTAGAAGCAGTTAAAAAAGTTCTACTGAATGTTGGTAAAAATCCAGGATCAGCAACCGACATGCTAAAAAAATACTTCAGCATGAACTCCTCCAGTATTCCCCGGCATTGTTCGAAGCGCAATCCGAGGGATTCCGATTAAGAACAGGAAAGAAATCTGATCTGATAAACTTTATAGAAGGGTTGTCTTGCCTAGATTCTAAGGCCTACTCTTTGCCAGTGTTTGATGTCAATTCGAGGCTATCTCTCATTCTGGACTTTATGCCGCTCTTAAGGACTATGACTCCGTCAAGGGATGAGACATTGTCTGATTTTTCAAGAAGGTTGACGTGCAAGGTTTTTAGTCAGCTCCCGGAAAATCTATGCCAACTGCATGTAGTTTCTGACCGGTATGATGGAATTTTTGGAATCAAGGACCCAACTGGCTCACCAGTATGCTTAAAAGACAGTAGTGGCTGCCATAGACGAAGGGGTGAGCAGAGTTTGAAGGTCAGTACCACATATAGTGACAGCATCAAACTCGGTGATTCCTGGCAATCAATTCTTAGAAGTTCTTCCTGCAAAGCTAACTTGGTGGCTTTTATTTATGAGTTTTGGAGCAATATTGGAAGTAAAAGTAAGAACTTTGATATTATACTTGCTGGAGGTTTCCCTGATCGTCGACATGTTGGGATATTGCCTAGAAAAGGATCCCTGGAACCTTTGCCTCCTCTTAGTCTTGAGGTTGCAAGCACAAATGAAGAAGCAGACATGCGTGTAGCAGTCCATGTTGCTTCCAGCTTTAGGAATGGAAGTTCTTCTGTCATTGTTCGGGCCAATGACACAGATATTCTGGTGATACTTTTGCAACACTCCTCTACGCTGTTAGCTACGAAAGAGAACAAAAAGAAGGAGCTATTCCTCCAATTCCCTGACAGAGTTTTCCCTGTGCACGAGCTAGCTATTTCTCTTCCACGGGACTTAATTGACAGCATTGGACTTCTACACTGCCTTAGTGGCACTGACACGACGAGCTTTGCTTATTCTGTGGGGAAGAAGACATTTGTGAAAGCAGCTTTGAAATTTGATCTTGTTAGTGACATGGCAAAACTGACGAGAAAAGTCAAGATTGACCTCGTCAACATATCAAATTATATTGAGGAAGTGACGGAGGTGGCAAGAAAAGTAACAATCGCAGCCTATGGAAAGAATCCTACTGACTTTAACTCCTTGAATGACTTGCGAGTGCACTTATTCCATAGAAAAAAATCATTAAAAAATCTTCCGCCCACTGAAAACAGCTTTAAATATCACATCCTTAGAGTTGTATATCAGTGGGGAATCGTTTTACAGGCTATTGAGTCTGAACCAATAGTTTTAGACCCCCTAAATTTCGGATGGGTATACAGTGACGTTTTCGGGGTTATTCCTCTGACAAATTCATTGTCGCAGTGGCCGATTTCTATAAACCGTATTGCAGTTCATTGCAAGTGTAGAAATATGTGTATTGGAAAGTGCTCCTGTGCTGGAATCCGCAAGTGCGACTTGCTTTGTGCTTGTGCTGGGTCATGCGATCTTTCTGAAAGTGACGACGAGTTTGACTAAATAATAACTTAAAAAACATTGCTAAACATATTTAAATTATGTATATTCGACCAATCGTATGTTAATAAAATTGTAAAAAGCAAAAGCTTGTAAAAGCAGTTTGAAGCATATTGAAGCTGTTGTGCTTGAAGCAGGATTTTTTTTTTTTTTTTTTTTTTTTTTTTTTTTTTTTTTACTGATGTGGTAAATTAACGATCGCCTAATGTTTTGGCTAGGTATAAAAAAGACAACTACAATATTCTAGTAGAAAGCTGGACTTAGTCTGAGTGAAATAGAAAAATCAACGAACTTAGTTGCAAAAAACCACCAAGCGCACCTTTGGCGCTTATATTCCCGAGATATTCATAATCAGCATGGTCGATTTAGTCTAAAACCTCTCTCAAATCACTTGTCCCCCTCAGATTGCTATTTTGTCAGATTTTCAACTTTGGCTCCCCGACTATAAGTCAGTTGAGTTTAATTTCTCGATTGAGCTTATCATTTGGATAATCACTGATTTTGAAAATCAATCATAGTCTTTTCTATATGCAATTTAAATGGTACTTGGGCATTATATGGGCATTTCTAAAAAGTCAATTTTGGTTAATTCTAATGAAATAAAATAAAATAGGATGAATATATAATAGTTTATATAGAAATTCGGGCTATATATTTGCATATTAGGGGGTGGGGTGGGGGTTTAAAGCACAGCATATATTAAGTACGTAACCTAACCTAGGCCCCCCCCCCCTGAACCCCAAAAAAAAACAGTTTAAATATCATATTCGCAATGAAAACCACGCTATGGATTGCATTACTTTATAGCCGTCTCTTGAATTAACCCTACAAAACGGGTTTTTCGTGACTGGTTTCCCTGTAAAGGCCCATATAGTGCCCAAATACCATTTAAATTTAGTAAAGATTAACTAAATCAAAGAGTTTTTTTTTACAGAAGTAACAAGTGAAGTGGAAACTTAAAACGAAAAAATACTGATTATTAGATTATGCAATGTATGTTATTTAAATGAATTGTTACTTAAGTGATATTTCTAAATACTTTTGGAATTCCAAAAGCTAGTGCTTAAAATAGCATGTTCCGTTAGCTGAGGCGTCACTAGAAAAAATGTTTTTTTTTGGGGGGGGGGAGACAGTGGATTTTTCCGACTGGCTGGTAATGTTTACCAACAGTTTTGGGTGATATTGTTATTATTTTACTGCATTATTTATCAGCTGAGACTGATTTTCTTTCATTGGTTTACTCAATTATTTCATTTCTCTAGTAAAAAAAAGAGCTAATAAAATATGTTATATCACTATTTACCGACTTAATTTTTTCTGATTGGTTTAAAGCACTTTGGGAAGGCCCGCCTCCCTCCACGCAAATGTGGTGCCTTTGTCTGTTAGGGTCAGGGAATTCTTTGAGTTACCTGCTAAAAATGAAAGGTTTATTTATAAGTCTCTCAAAAGTCTCACCGAGTTTTTCACATAGTCTACCTTTGAGCAATTATCCTTCTTTAAAAAAAAACTCTAGCAAGCTGAGTCTTCAGTAAAGCCCTAGTTTCTAGAATTCTAAAGATATTGGAAAATATCTCAATGTCGTTTATTTTAGTTAGTTTTATAGATATATTAGCATCAGCAAACAGCAATATCTTAGGAATGACCGGGTGTGAGAAGTTGAAACTTACAGAGTTTGTTGTGGAAAATGTTGGACTAACCATGAGGCAATATTTGCATCCTACTGCTACTACTTCAAGTGCTACTATTCAGTACCACACTCAAAAATATTTATGGTAGGGGTATTGTTGTGACAGGGGGGCTTCGAGGATGTGCAGTGGCCCCAGAACTCTTCAATGTCGTCATAGATTACGTTATGACCAAGATGACTTCACGTCTCAACTTTGGACCCAAGTATGGAGATCACGTCATCTCAGATGCTGATTTTGCTGACGACTTGGTCATCGTTGCGGACTCCATGGATCAGTTGCTGGAAGTACTTCAAATCTTACAAGAAGAGGCCGTAATTATGAGACTGCAGATAAACTGGAATGAAACGAAAATTATACCCATAGACCCGTCTTCTTCTATCATTTTTCCAGTCAGTCTGGACGCAACAACTAACATAGAAGTTGTCCAATAGTTTACCTACCTGGGATCCACGATATCTTCAGATGGCTACCTTCTCCCCGAGCTGCACGCAAGACTATCCAAGGCGTTATCTGCCTTGGGCAGGTTGAACCGTCTTTGGCGAAAACCGAATATCAGTCGTTCAACCAAACTTCGAATTTTGAAGACCCTCGTCGGTTCCGTGATGCTTTATGGAGCTGAGACTTGGCAAGCATCAGCCGCAACCCCAATGGCTATCGATAGATTCCAGTCGAAGAGTCTGAGAAGGATAGAAGGTCTACGGTGGGTCGACCTCGTGAGTAACGAGAAGCTGCTGCATCTCACTCATCAGATCCCGTTTTTCTATCCAAGCAGCCGAGCGTACCTTACGGTGGTTTGGGTATCTACTTCGAGTAACCCCGCTCTTACCTGCAAAGATAATTTTTGACTTTGACCGTGTTAAAGCTGGTTAGAAGCGACCTTGCGGCCGACCAAAGAAGCGATGGTCCAACAGGGTATCCGAGTTCCTAGCGATGGCAAATATCAGACCAAGTGAAGCGCAAACCATTGCAATGGACCGAAGTGGATGGAGGAAGCAGACGTCACTCTCTACGCCGAATAGCACCCGGCAGGAAACCTAAGTCAATTAAGTTAAGTCAAAATTCTAATTATTAGGTTTAATAATAATTTGTGGTTTTAGATTGTAATATTGTGCCATGGAGCGTCAAAAAGTTTTATGCTTGCTATGGAAAAATCTTCCCTTGAATTTTACCTCCTTTGAACTCTTTTTTGGGCAATAAAAATGTCCTTTGAAATTTGATATAGGAACTTTTTGTTTCTTCTAATCACAGGTTGAATAGCCTTATCCAAGAAAATTAATTTAAAAAAACAAAGTTTTTCCGAGGGAAGTAAAGAGCGAAGTTGAAACTTAAACAAACAAAAATTATTACTTCACAGCCTATCTAACATATATTAATAAAACTCCTACAAATAAACCAACTAATTATGTTTCCTATGCTTTTAGGATTATACAAAACTAGCGCTTTACTGAAAACACAAAAGTCAAGTATAAAAAACAGGATTACTGATTTAAGATTCAAAAGTGAGTATGCAGCCTGACAACCCTAAACGAATCTATAAAGCTTTCCATTGGCTTACACCAGTTGTGACATTGGTATCTTTCAGTATACAATTAAATTATCTTAAAAACATAAGCGTAAAACTAAATATTTTTTTATAGCCGCGAAGTAATTGAACAGCATACAGAAATATTGGATTGATTTATCAAGCAGCATTTTGCTCGCGAGCAGAATTTTTATCAAGCAGCATTTATCAAGCAGCATTTTTGCTAGTGAATGAAGATTGGGGATGGTTTTGGCTAATGAACAAAAGACGTTTCTTTTTTGTGAACTGCAGAACCAATGTGCCACGATGGGAAGTGCCATTAGCCCTAGGGAAAGAGGTGCAAGAGAAGCTTGAAGAGTTTAGGAGTTTAGAGGTTGAAAACGTGGATTTGAAGGAGTGTTTAGTTACAGAGATGCCTTGCAGCATTTGCTTGGAAGTATTTGTAAAGCCAGTTAAACTCCTATGCATGCCTATATTTTGCAAGAAATGTATGCTGGAATGGGACCTAAAGCGCCCTGATCTGCACCCTGTGCTTGGGACCACGGGAGAATCGCAAGTAAATTGCCCCCATTGCAGGCAAGAGTTTTCGACAAGATGCCTAGAAGATTATTCACTAGGAAGCCTCACTCAAAAATCAATTTAACTCTCGTATACCAAAGCTGAAAAAAAGAGAGAAACTCATTGCAAAGAAGAGAGGAAGAAAATCATCTTTTGGTAGCAGCGTCTGGCAGTGGCCAAACGCATGGACCCAGAGGCTCAATGAATAGTGATGAAAACATTGATGAATTAGTTGATCAGGCATTTTTTGATGAGGCTGATGTATGTGGTACTGAGTACTGAATCACTTGATGATGCAGGTTCAGACGAGGCTATGGAAATATTGCGTCGTGACACTGAACGCGTTACGACTGCGCAATATGACAGTGATGAAGAATAAGGCGAATATCGTGACAAAGAGACGATTTAATTCAAGTTTAATTCTGGTTTTTATATTTGACATTGAAGTTTACATATTTATTTTTGCCTGTGATCAAAATTTTCGTTAGTATAGAACTAGAAATAGAGGATAAGAAGAAATTGGAGTGATTTTCCTGTATGAATAACTAAAATATTAAGCTCATCAGAAAGTTGGAGCGGATAAACTTTTGAAAGTATGCCAGTTTCCTAAATTGAAAGAGTAGTGCAAGAAATTCAAGTTTCTTCACCTATGGTTGCTGTATTAGAAGGAATTATATGGAAGATGAAGATTGCTTTAAACGATTGTTTGCTAACCTAAAAATGGAATTAGATGTAGCTGGAAGTAGAAAATTGCAAAACATTCCAGTTTTGTTATAGAGGACCTGCAGGCTTATTTCCATTCTATGCCTCTAAGCATATGGTGTGATCCATGTAGTTCTGTGTTATTTTCTTCAGATGCCGACGATTATGATTTGCTTCTATAGATAGTTTACAAAAACATTCAAAAGTGGAATGGTTCTCCTGATCCAGAATAAGAAAGACTCCCTACAGAACAAGAATGTAGCCTACCAATCGTTTTGTGACCTACTTTTCTGAGCCAAATAATTTATCTCTTATTTCTGTAAAGACAAATAATCATACCTTTTTAAAACCTGATCCTTCTTAAAACCGGTTTAAGATCCGTCTTAAAACGTTAAAAACAGATTGGTCTCAAAACCAGATTGGTCCTTTTCTATGGTTAAGCATAGCGGGCCTGCATGCAAAATGTAACCTAACCTAACCAAAATACCAACGAACTCAAGGAATCCATATTTCAGTTTTTAAGATCTGATAAGACCCTACAAAACAGTAAAACCATGTATGATAAGGAAAAGAAAGACTTCTCATTTCCCGCTATCCCCAAACTGAAGTCAAAATACATAATAGAGGATTTCGACAAGAAAAACGGCAAAAACCGACATGGCTCTAGGAGCCAACACAAGAGAAAACAGAAGAAGAAGATCAGCAGATAATATTGAAAATTCATCAAGTGACATGACTACAATGAAATCCACCGAAAACCCTTACGTACCGACTACAAGGAAAAGAGAACTCTATGATGGAAGTTACGCAATATTAAATGAATTACCAAGCATATGGCCTTTTCTCAGACAACTGTGGGAAAACCACGCCGCAAACAACCTTACTAAGGAGACTCCCTCTGAAGTAGAATATGAAATTGTTATGAACAAACTCCGAAATGCAAAAGAACCGGATGACCTATCACCGAGCCAGCAAAAATAGAATTGGATAACAAAGCTGCAACGACAGATACAACAAAGTTAAGGGAAATAACGGGAGAAACAGCAACGATAGATACAGCAATGGAATTTTTAAATGAAGCAAGAATAGTACTCAACCGAAAGTACTCAACAAGAAGAATACTCAACCTCTTAACTAGAATATGAATATACAGGTCCGACGGAGGACACTGAGATCGATACCACGACAACGACACCTATATCTAGAAGACAAACCGAAGAAATACAGTCCTCGATATCGGATACCCCAACAAATAGACTCCCAGACCTAATCAAAAATCATCAGCGAAACTAACTACCATAACCAACCAAAAACCAACCTCATTTACAAAATGAGTATCGACCAGTGGGCCCACACTAACAAACACCTATTCTTATGGCAAAGTCCTTATAAAACAAAGAGCGAAGATCCCAATAGTTCAGACTGAGTACAAAACTGATAATAACAAGAAAGATGAATACGTGCCCAAAAAAAGCTGAACAATAGACGGCAAATATACGTGCGCCAGACTAGCCATGGCCGATGAGCCAGTAAAAGACGTTATCGAACTCTTACCTGAACTAAATGGGAAGAATACCTTGAAAGTATTTACCCACCAAGCCTTTTTAATATTATACAGGCAGAGATTACAAGCCTTATTCGAATTATTCAATACGGAGATGGAAAAATTAAAACAAAGCACCACAAGAGTCTTCGAAGTATTGATTCGAAGAAGCATATACCGTAGATCCATGAGCCTAATTCCCATCGTCGGAGAGCTCGCTTCCTGCATATTTGGTCTATCAACAGAAGAAGATATGAATATTCTTGGATAAAACGTAAAAAAACTGAATAATGCCGTGAACATAACCTTAAATTTCCAAGAAATAAAAACTAGTATAGCAAACTATCAAAGAGACAAAATAGAAGCGATATCAAAGAAAATCTCAAAAACGGTGAACGTAATGAATTACCTAAAAACGAAGTAGATCATGTAATAACAGAATCAAGTCTGACTATGGTATCACCTGACATACTTACTATCTCATTACTAAACCTAGCGACAGATTTTAGTATGTTTGAGTTCGCATTATTTGCCCTCACTGGAGGAATCTTATCGTATGGCCTAGTCAATCCTACTAACCCAAAAAGTATTCTAGACGAAATAAAAACGCACCTAACATTTGGTCCGCATCTACCCACACCGCCGAAAGTGGCAAACTTATTCCTTTATTACGCGAACCTAAAAGTCCACATCACGGAGACAAATAAGCAACTGTTCGCGGCATTAACGATTCCATTGATAACGATCCATTGATAAATATACGATTTGTATAAAATTTCTACCTTTCCTGCTAATATAAAAAAGACAAATTCACTTATGCCTATTGCACCCGAAGTAGAATATTTACCTGTTGATCAGAATAGACGAAAATATGCTTTGGCTAATCCACAGGACCTAAAAAAATGCGTATCATTCAAAGACCTAGTATGTCAGCTAATATTACCTATTTACAATGTAAAATCTGGATCTTGTATGTTAGATATATTCCTAAGAGAAACCCAACAAGAAGAAATCCCTAGTTCTTGTGAAGCTTTAATAGGGAGTACTAAACGAAAAATATTCTTACATCTTAGAAATGATCTTTGGCTATTGTCCGTTCCAAAAGAAATCGTTGGAACCATATCCCGTTATAATAACACAGAAAGAATCGACCCGAGCTATAGAATCGAATTACTATTACAAGATGTAGGAACTATAACCATAAAACAGGGATATCAACTAGTAACAAAATAAACGACGGTACAAACGCCATTAATAACTACAAGCACAAATATATTAAGCCCTAAAATAACCATTTTTAAAGCAGTCAATTTATCGTATACCATTCCAACTATTGATAATGAGGAACTAAGAACATCAATATGGTCTAAAATAGAAAAGATTAAAGGAACACTACCGCTTACAAAAATAAGAGAAGCATTAGAATCCAAGAATTCCCTATTTACGAATGAATACCAAAGACTAACGTACACAGAGGGTAGATACGGATTATTCTCAGCATAGTTCTGGTGGAATATACTGTTAACCATATGTTTTGTATTTATAATTTCCCTGACTATAAGGATGTTTGTAACCTTAAATTATGGAAGAATTCTGAGACTGCGAAAGTAAAACCCAAAGGAAGACCATATAAAAACGGCTGAAATGCAGAAGCTGAACCAGGAACCTTCAGAAAATATTTAAGCCAAACAAGAAAAAGGGGAGGACATTATCAAACAAGTGGGTATAGAGGTTCTCAGTCGTTCATGCCATGTCCAGTCCCCATCTTTATAAATATCGTTTACGTACAACCATACGGCTATGACGCTGCAATTTACGGCTTATGACGCTGCATATTTAACGAAATAATCTACCTCGTGTTTTAATTAAGTAGTTTAAACTTTACTGTAGCATTAGACAAGCGTCAAGAGGCATTTAGCATAAAATATGCGCTAAAGTATATATATATATATATATATATATATATATATATATATATATATATATATATATATATATATATATATATATATATATATATATATATATATATATATATATATATATATATATATATATATATATATATATATATATATATATATATATATATATATATATATATATATATATATATATATATATATATATATATATATATATATATATATATATATATATATATATAGTGTTATGCTTGAATTAATATTGTATCAATTGATTTGGCATTATAATTTTGTTAACTGTACTGACTGTAATTCTATGCATTCGAAGTAAAAAAAAAACAACTTAGAAATGTAGCTAAGATGTATATAAAGATTTTCCATGAATTTCATATTATATTAATCGGTTTAAAAGTATTATTTTAGTTGCCTATAACTGATTTTTCAGGCAATAATTACCATTAGTTAGTATACTTATTTTATACATTATCGTTCTTATGTATTGTCTATACATTATAAAGAACATGTGATTCTGCCTAGGTATTTTTTATTACAGGAATTGGAGCGACCTGATAGAAGTAAATAATTACGAATATACAATCCAGTACAGATACAACCTAGTAACATCTATCATCATAATTTGTCAACCAACAAAGAGTACTCACAGGAAAGATCCCAGGTGACAAGGCTATAACTATGATCAAAGTTATCGTAACCTGTTAACAGGTAAAACTATCTTGAAAACCCTATCGATCTGCATATCGCAAGTGACAAAAAAACGATTCCGAAAATAATATCTTGAGAATCCCATCGACAATCACGTCCTAAAAATGCAAAACATCCGTCGAATAACTATCTTGAGAACCCCATCAACCTGCATATCGTAAATGGAAACAAAATGATTCCCAGAATAACTATCTTGGGAATCACGTTGACCAGCATGTCATATAATTGCGTAACCATAATCTTCGATAGGCCACATCGATCTGCATGTCGTAAAATAGCGAAATGATCCCCCAAGTAAAAATAATAGGTAAACCCCTACCACCAGCATGTCATAAAACTACGAGATCGTTCCTGAGTTATTATCTTGAAATCCAAACAATTAGATCCTGATGACCCAGATGAATCTCAGTGATTAAACCCTCGACTATTACGCACCTTAACCATAGATCAAAGACAATGTACCATAGACAAAAACAGACCCCAAGATTAAGTTTCGACCCATATGTAAATATCAGTGTTAAACCCGTTGTGACTAATTAAAAACCAGCCCATCATCCATGACAAGAAGAGCCAAGCGCGAACAATCTTATATGGAAAACACAAATTATAAGTGTTTTAAAATGTTTCCCAAGAATAAAGTACCCAAAAGGAAACCCAACCCAACAATTAAAAATGTAATCTCAGTGATTAGCCCCTCGACGATTATATACCTTAAGAACAGATCAAAGACAACATGTGGAAACAGACTCTAAGATCAAGTTTCGACCCATTTGTAAATAGAAGTGTCAAATCTCTTATGATAAATTAAAAACCAGCCCATCGTCCATGATAAGAAGAGCCAAGCACGAACAATTTTGTACCGGAAACGCAAGCTGTAAGTGTTTAAAAAAAATTCCCGAAGATAAAGTGCCCAAAAGGAAACCCCAGAAGACAAAACCATAGACGATTAAACCATCAGGCACAAAACTAGTGAAAGCCAATGATCAAACGACAGAGTATGTGAATACGATAGAGACATGTAGTGGTGGAATAGATGTGAATTTACATGTGTCGATTAGTATCTTTAGTAACTTATCAACCGCGTTCGCAGAGAAACGAAACAAGTGACATTTTTAGTGCTACTACCAGTGAGCATGTTAAACTCGGCGTCGTATATTAACTCACCCAATAGATTTATGTTTAGAATTTGCCGACATATCAGATTAGATTAGCGTCAAGTGAAGATATAATTATCCCATATATTTACCGTAATGTGGAAGTATAATTTCTGTCTTATATGAAAAATAGCGTATCTTCAATAAATATGATTATTATCACATTAAGTGAAGTAATAATAATTTGCAGTAGTAGGAGAATATAATCTCAACCGTGTAAAATAATATCATAGGAAACGTACGTATTCTCAGTGTTAGAAGCAGGAGAAAAAATAAAAAGAAATCTTGCAGTATCAAGATTGTAACCATAGAAAGACTTTAGTCCGGTGAAGGAACCTTTAAAAAATAAGAAATGTATTACCAGCATAAGAACAACAAAATAGTCAGGAGTGCCTACATAAAAATATTAACTGTATATGATGTCGATCCAAATTTTACAGAAAGAAGTGTAAAAAGATATCAAAAACAAATTGTAAAAAAGACCGAGTAGGAAATAATGATGGGGACATCATTAACCAATGGGAAGGGTAAAATGTACCGTGAGCAGAAAACAAAATAATTAAAATTTTCTTTCCTTTCTGACAAGAATAATTACGGCATTTCAAAATTCCAATCACAGCTATTCTGATAAACTGTCGCGAAATGCCTCACGAAATATTCCATTGTCCATTTTTAAATCCTATTTTAACTTCCTTGCCATTTACCGACTAAGGAGAGAATAGCTGCAAGTTTTTCTCATCATACATTCCTTTGAAATGCCAAACAAATTAGGTTTAAATATTCGCATACCCACTTGACAAATTCCAAAGTAAGAACATAAGTACTACTTTGTTTTGTAATACCAAAGCCATACATCCCTTTGATCCCGAAAACAAAAGAGATTTGAATATTCCCAAACGTGCTTGGCAAATTTCAAAGAACAAAAGTTCTACTTTGTTTTGCAATACAAAAGTATTACATTCCTATGGAATGCCGAAAAAAGAGAAATGAATGCTTGAAAACATGCTATGAAATTGTTGGAGCATTTTAGTGGTTAGTAGGGTATGAGGCGGTGTCCGAAAACGATTAGATCCAATCATGGATTAGGCTTTAGTGTGCAGAAGCGAAATCAGAAATATATCTTAATGAAAATGTGTTTTGCAGTTAGTCTAGTACCAGTCTGTTGAGAATCAATTCTCAGCCTTCAGTGAGTTATAACTGAGTCTACTGAGAGTGTAGGAAGAGGCTCATACCTGAATATTAAAGGGTTCTTATACTTGTACATTGCTATCTACCCCCATGTAAGTGACAATAAACCTATTACTTTCTTCTTTGTGTTTTTACATGTTAGTATCTCGCTCAGTAATTAGTCTTGTGTCTCCAATTTGCTCCCTAATGAATCTGAACTTCATGACCCATTGAAAATAAACTTAGTAAAGCGACGACCCTAGATGTTAAGGATAAGTTTTTATACCAAGGGCCTCCTTAACAGTAGAATTGAGAGTCGGTCAAGAAAATATAAATAAAGTATAGTCAACATTCTTCCAGGTGAAATTCCTCACACTACAATAAACCACAAAAATCCCCATCCCCCATTATAATAGCCCCTCAAAGCTGTAATTCAACCGCTCTCCGGAAAAAAGATCTTTTTTAGCTGTATAAGATAAACAAGAAACAATAGATTTCTATGCGGTAGTTCCGCTAAGAGATTTATCTATTTATATGTCTCATTGAAATGGGTTTTATTTAAAATCGATTTATTTAAAATTGTTACAAAGAATAAAAATTGCGGTGAATAAATAAATTGTAAGGTAACATAATTAATGTTTGTTTTTAAACAATTAAGTTATATATCCACATAACTTATGTCAATATAAACTATAAATATATCAAATTGGTATTTTGATGGTTTAATGTTATATCTAAGCTTTGTGACTTCTAGTCAAAGCATAAATATTCATTATTGTGTAATAATCCGTAAGTGACAAATAAATCTAAATTAGGTTTGAAAAAGGATGATGCAAGAAATTGCCGGCAAGAAACAGAATGTTTCTATTTAAGTGACATATTATGTTTAAAGTTAAAAGAGAGAAATGTAATTAACAGTAATTGACCTCTCGCTTATTAAAAAAGAATGCAGTTGAATATACAAAATTGAGTGTTTTTTTACTATATATGTAACAATTTTTGCTTTGTTCGAATTCTACTTTGAAAATTTATTTTAGCCACAGCCTTAGTTTTTTTTGGAAAACAAATTTTTTGTTACATCTTTTCGGATCCAATTTTCAATCAGTTATTTGACGCGATTTTAGAAAGTAGAAAATTTCAAAGCCAGTTCAATTGTACCCTGATACCAACAGCTCACACCACAAGAAACCGAACCATAACTGGTCAACTAATATTTTGGGAACTGTTTGCAGTATTAAAGAACTTTTCTACCATCGAGAACTTTTCTACCATTCATCATCGAGTGAGATAAAATAAGAAACTAAATTAGGCCTAGAAAATATCAAAGAATGTTCTATGTAACCTAAATGGCTTTATATTATTGAAAGATTATGTGAAAATGCCTCGTGTTAAAAAAATATGTGAAAGTTTAAAAACCAAATTTTCATATATAATTTATCCAAGGCATTTCTAACCCCGGAAGTTAAATGTTAAATCAACCACATCACCCAGATAAATTAAATTATTAATGGGAATTAAATTTAAACTAAAATTCGTCGGATAGTTTCTAATATATCTAAATCTAATTTTCGCAAAAACACTAAAATAATACTTCAGCCACTGTGGGTCAAATCAAAAGAGAAGATGCATATTAAAAAGAGAGTGAAAAGAGAATTTTATACTCTTAAAGACAAAAAGAGAGAGAAGAGAACAGCAAGGATAAATTTCAAAAATTGATATCCTTGGAAGAAATGACATAGCATAATATTTGGCCATTAAGATGACCCTAAAGAAATCCATTGAAGTTATATGCACTAAATGACCCATTAACAAAATGGGAGCATAAGAAGCATGTACAAAATACTTAAAATTTGTTGTTTTAAAAGTAAAATATTTAGAGCTGCAGACAACTCTTATCAAGGGGGGAAGTATTGTGGTGACGCTGTCTAATTAAGTCAAAATTGGATTTTAGTAAAAACTTTAAGACGCAAATACAAAGTTTTGGAAATACCACTTTTTATTAAGATAAAGATACAAATCCTGGAATATTTAAGCTTGAAAGGAACTTGCTCAATGAAAAATTTCCTGGCTATGTACGACAATTGGCCAGATTAATGCGGTTAATTTTTCATATATATAATCAGATTTTTTAGACTGAGTTGCACTAATCCATTTGCCAGACAAACCTCAGCCCGTTTGATATCTTTTTAGAAATACCTTGGATTATATATCAAATATCGTAAGCATTCAAGTGTCTTATTATATTATATCTTACCACAGTATTCTTATAATTGTTGATTCCCTGGGACTACTGGTCCCAGTGACCTATATATTGTCAGACCCTGTATCGTTGTGTCTTGGATAAATAAAAGCATTATGTTATAGCCAAACTATCTAAAATCTTATTTTAGTCCCTTGAATAATCCTAGCTGGTACGCCCAATTAGTCAGGTCACAGCCTAAGGCACGCTACCAAAGTTTATTTACCTATGGGCCACAAGCATCTCCCCTATAAAGGGCATCAACTACAACTTCACTTTACAACCATAAACCGACTTTATCACAATCGCTAATTTGGTATTGTGGTGGGACGTACTGGGACGGTTGGGTAAATTTCCCTTATATTCTTCTCGGGCGAGAAGAATATATATATATATATATATATATATATATATATATATATATATATATATATATATATATATATATATATATATATATATATAGATTTTTGAGACTCAGTTGCACTAATCCATTTTCAGGAAGAGCCTCTGCCCGTTTGATATCTTATTAAAAATACCCTGGATTATATGTCAAATATCGTAATTGTTCAAGTGTCTTATTATATTATATCTTACCATAGTATTCTTATAATTGTTGATTCCCTGGGACAACTAGTCACAGCGGCTTATATATTGTCAGACCCTGTATCGTTGTGTCTTGGATAAATAAAAGCATTATGTAATAGCCAACCTCTCTACAATCTTATTTTAGTCCCTCGAATAATCCCAGCTGGTACGCCCAATTAGTCAGGTCACAGCCTAAGGCACGCTACCAAAGTTTATTTACCTTAGGACCACAAGTATCTCCCCTATAAAGGGAGTAATAAGGCATTAACTACAACTTTACTTTACAAACATAAACCCGTTTTACCACAGATAGATGTTTATTTCTACTAATAATAATAGTAATAGCAATTTATTATATAAAAAAGACAAAATAAATCAGTAGTACACCTATTGCGTTGCTTGCGAGGGTATGCTGCTAACAAAAAAAATTAGTTATAATCTATAGTAAGCGAGGGTGAAAATGAGTACCGATAAAAAATACATAAACAAATTATCATAATCCCGAAGCAAAAAAAAATACTGTCAATTTTGATTCTATCAATCTCATTCTGGTTTGAAGGTATACTTACGAAGCAACCCCACACGTAGCTCAGATTTAAAGTAACTAATGGGTAATTCCTTGGTACTTGGGATAAGCTCGTTTCACAACTTAGCCCCTCTATAAATAACTGAAAAAAGCGTTCCTACTTGAAACTAGGCGAGAAACCTCAATATTTCCACTTGTCCGAGTCCCATGACAATGAACATTGGACCTCCCTCGAAAAATTCTTGTAAAGCACTCTGGAAGGCACCCATAACAATACTGTTACATAAAAAGCAGTGTATAAAAACCACGCAATCCATCTGCAGGCATTATATTACTATAAATTGTACTATACATTGACCTGACCGAATCCTGGTTCCCTATTCCACAAAATGATCTAATGGCATTATTAAGCAATACACGTATTGGCCAAAGTAATGAGGGGAAAATACCAAGCCGTACAGACGAACAGTGCAAAATATGCGGACATATCAGAGAAAATACAATAACCCTAAAATATATGAAGGAAAAAACATTTTAATTTACGGATAATCCCTAAATTCCGCGATAATATTTTGCTTAGTACTTAAATGATAGTACTTAAGTACTTAAGTGCTTTTACATAGTACTTAAATGATAAATTTTCATTAATAATAATCCCAAGGTACTTAACGGAACTTGAAAGATCTTAAGCCGAACTGGCTAGCCATGACAAAAAACCAACTGAGAGAAAAAAATCAATGAAAAAAACAATAAACGAGACTGCGGCCAGTGGAGAGAAAAGACGAAGAATGTAAAACAACGCGGATATTTCACCTGTATTAAAACAAGGCGACTTCAGCACAAGAGAAACACAAGAAGAACAAGATAAAATTCCAAACTAAAACTAAAAACAGACAAAACCACCACCAATAAAGTACAATTGGCTCAACTAATTCACGAAGGGAAAAGTACCTATTAGAGCACTACAATGAGAACACCAAAGCTAAATGATTTGGATTAGTTGCATCAATTGGATTTTATTGGTTTGGGTTATATTGGTTTTTAGTTTTAGTTTGGATTTTTATTTTGTTTTTCTTGTGTTTCTCTTGTGCTGAAGATCCCTTGTTTTGATACAGGCAAAATATCCGCGTTGTTTTACATTCTTCGTCTTTTCTCTCCACTGGCGGCAGTCTCGTTTTTTTTTTCATTGAGTTTTTTCTCTCTGTTGGTTGTTTTGTTAACGGAACTTGACCGCTAACAATTCCCTTTGGTGAAGCTATTTCAGTAATCCAAGAATAGTTATTTTGAGACCGTGAAAAGATAACAAAATTTGACTTACTTATATTTAGGTCAAGCCGGCTTAAACCATGGACAGCTCCTGTAATGTGTAGGTCAATATATGAAATAAATAGTTTGGATTATAAAACGTTTGGATTATAAAACAGCACGTTTTTTGTATTTTCAGGGGGTAGTCAAACAACCCTTGGGAGTAAGTCTCGTTTAATGTTTAGAGTTATCATTATGATCTCGCCCGAGTAACAGCATAGTTCACACGAGAGTACTTGTTATCAGTGTTCAGTGGCGGAGTCGGATTAGTTCACGGATTTTTGAAGCCCATATTCCCCTGTTGCCGTTTTGATATTTAGCCATTATTGAGGCCTACCTGTCCTGGTTACATTTTTAGCCGTACCAGTAATTAACGGACAAAACGAAGCGCACTTTAAGATCAAAGTGGGTAAATAAATAATTGATCTTATTTGAGGTAGGCGAAGTCTGTTTACTTTAATTGGTATGGGTCGTAATCGAAAACGTAATCGTCCCGCTGAGGACTCAGAAAACCCGTTGAACTCTACAGCTACTAGTACCGGAAGTTCTATCACCCAAATTACCGTGGAAACTTTATCACCAAATTTTAACAAAGTACTTGAAGCTGTCCAAGAAAATGGTAGAAAACTTGACATGGTGAACGATAAGTTTAAAACACTTGACGATCGTGTTTCCAAATTAGAGATGACAAACTCAGGCCAGTGTTCTCAAGCTGCTATTCACGATAGTAGAATCGAAGTTCTAACAAATGAGAACAAATCCTTGCAATCGCAATTATCAGTTCTTGTTGATGAAGCAAAGGCCCAGGGTAATGCAGTTTTGGAAATGTCTGATAGGCTTATTAAACTGGAAATTGAACAGATGAGTAAAAACATAATTGTTTGGAATGCAGGTTGAGAAAGTGAAAATGTTCCTGTTGCTTTGTTTCAGGATATTGTTAAAGTGGGTTTACAGCAGTCTACAGCAACACCATTCAAAGTTATTCAGTGCAAGAAGGATGACAAATTTTTCAAAGTTGAACTGAGTGACAAGGAAACAAAAATTGGCCTATTAGGCTGTGCAAAAAAAAACTAAAGAATAAGAATATTGGCCCATTCAAGGAATTGTTTCTTAGTGATGATGCTATCCCTGAGTTACATTGGGATAGAATGAGCGAGCCCAGTTACGAGATGCAGGTTTTGATGCATGGGTTTCTAAATCTTTCCCACCTTGTGTTCAATTCAAACACCCTGACGGATCGATCGCTAAGTATTTTCAGAACGATGTAATTACTGAACTTGTTAAACCGGCTATTAGCAATGACGAAAAAAATGTTTATACTTATTTTAAGGA
Source organism: Artemia sp. Qi Xiang Cuo (assembly GCF_049724085.1). Taxonomy (NCBI): domain Eukaryota; kingdom Metazoa; phylum Arthropoda; class Branchiopoda; order Anostraca; family Artemiidae; genus Artemia; species Artemia sp. Qi Xiang Cuo. The sequence goes on along the minus strand of NC_142812.1, from coordinate 5,389,426 downwards.
TATGTTGGCTAAAACATTTTAAAGTTCTTCATTATGTTTTTGTAGGGGTATTTTAGCCTTGATGCCTATCTAGATTTACCTCAACCGCTGTATAATAACACTTAATTTCAAAAGAATCAATCAATATTTTCACCCAGTCTAATTTAAGACAACCCGTCCGTATATCTAATGAGAATCATAGTTGCAGAATGGCAAAGTCTATTGCTAGACAAAGAATACATTTTCAATCTAGTTGGTGAATTGTCTTTCATTTACATCTGGCTGGTTTTGATACCGTATCTATTCTGCTCTTGTTGAGTTCACTTCGAAAGTTTAGATTTTTTTATGAGCAGTGAGGACGACTTGACAGAGGTCCTTGTCAAAATATTTGCTTGTTCTTTGTCTTCATATTTTGCTACTCGGTGACAAAAATCTTCGTTTTCTCACCTATTTGACTTGATTTTTTATTTATTCTATCCTTTCATCTCTTAGTTTCATACGTCATGTACAGCCACTTTGGTCTTAGAATGTATATCGGATTAATCATGGATCTTATAACGTTCCAAGTCTTGCATGGGTTACCTTTTACTTTTCCTAAACGATCGCTCAGAAAAAGTACCTTAGCTTTACGGAGCAGGCTTTTCAACTTATTACGATATGATTTATAAATATTTATATTACAACAACATTACTGAACACTGATTTCTTTTATAAAAATTTAAATAATCCCAATTTGTACTGAGCTATGTTGGTCCTTTATGTAAAAACAGGATGTAATTACTCTAACTGTTATCGGTCTGATCTGATCTGTTCTCGGTCTGATCTAATCTGTTCTTTGTTTGATGTGAAGTTACAAACAGGAAAAAGCCTATGGCTTTTTTGGAATAGTAAGAGACGACATGGCTACAACCTACGATTACGGCGTCATTAATCAATCTTTAACATGAAATATGCAGATTTTTGTAAAAAAATTGATTCGATTTTAAAAAGAATTTGTTTTAATTACACAAGGTTTTAACCCCACTAATTTTCTTTAAAATGAGCCATTGAACAACTCTCTACGATGTTCCAGTGCCAAGCTATGTTTGGAAAAAAAGAAAAAAAAGATGCCGTTTAGGCAGAAGGCTGTAGTAGCTGATACTTTTCTTATTTTCAAGCCAATATGTTTCCCTTGCTGTTAAAGCCAAATGTCAGAAAGTGTCCTTTATAGGGTTTTGGACAAGGCGGTTGTAATGGTGTACTTTCTGCTTTGATCTGACTCTTTTTTAGGAGTTATGGATTTTTTATATTTCTTATCATCGGACGTGATCGTCTCTTACAATTTTGCTAGCTGCGAAGGGAAAACAATGTTTTTCAATTATGGTGAAAACGAATCTGTTAGGGTTAATAGCATATGTCTTTTGCAAGACTGATGGTTTAGAACAACTTCTTAACATTGAAAATTGTTAGCTACCGCTGTAACTCGCAGCAAAACAAAAAAATAAACACGCAACCCTGATCTTTTTTCTGGCAAAAAATACAAATTCCACATTTTAGCAGATGGGAGCTTGAAACCTCTACAGTAAGGTTCTCTGATACACTGAATCTGATGGTCTGATTTTCATTAAGATTCTATTACTTTTAAGGGGCGTGTTCTCATTTTTCGAAAAAACGGCAAATTTTATGAGGTTCGTAATCATTGATCAAGATTGGCCCTAAAAATGTATTTTTTAGTGGAAAATTGATTCTATTTAAAATTAAAAAAAATAATTGCAAAAGGCTCTAGAGCTAGTAGTTTCTTTTAAAATGACCCGTTGAACAGCTCTCTACGGTATTCCACTGCCAAGCTATCTTTGGAAAAGAAAAAAAGAGAGAGAAAAAAAGATGCCGTTTAGGCAGAATGCTGTAGTAGCTTAGCTGACACTTTTCTTGATTTTCAACCCAGTATATTTCCCTTGTTGTTAAAGTCAATGGCAAAAAGTTTCCTATATAGGGGTTTGGACAAGGCGGTTCTAATGGTGTAATTTTTGTTTTGATCTGACTCTATTTTTAGGAGTTCTGGGTTATTATATTTCTTAACACTGGACGTGATCGTCTCTTACTTGGTTGTTTTCCGAGTTGTATTCAGACGATAAGCGTCATCATTTCCGCATTTGATGTTTCTCTGGATTAAAACACGACGTTTGCTTAGAGCTGCAGCTTTCTTATCATGTCTGTTCTTGGAAATCAATTTTAGAACGTCCTTGTTTTTCTCATAGTGCTCTTTCCGTTTGCCAGCAGCCTGTTTAGCTCGATTTTTATATCTTTTCTTATCCTTAAGTTTCTTCTTTCTTAATTGTGGAACCATTACAATAAATAATTTTCTTATGGAAATATTATTATCAAACAGTTCGAGTTTAGTGTTCGTATCAAGTACCAAAAACCTAACGAAAAACAAAGCTAATTTAAAAATTTTCAGGTATTTTTCTAGTTCAAATCAAAAGATAAAATTATTGCTCAGATACCATAAATATTTTTGCAGTTTATAACTCTTGCAATTCTGAACTGGAAACTAAAATAAAATGAAAATTGGTCACCTCACTCATTACGTCATATATGGCAATTAGAACATAATCGATATTAGATATTATGTCAAGTCACTTATTTCGTCATATATTGTTATTAGTTGACAATCGCTTCTATTGATTATTTTGATTTTCTCAGGCTCGTAAATTTTGAAGGGTACGACTAAACTTAACGATTCTTAAATTTTTAAAATCAGGATAAAAATCCAATTCTTTCGATGTATCTATTGGTATCAAAATTCCGTTTTTAAAGCTTCGGTTACTATTGAGACGAGTAACTCTTACTATACAGCTTGTTACCACGAACTGTTTGATTGCTTCATAAATCAAATATCATTGAAAAGACCTCAGTATGAAAGGACATGAAAAATTCAGTTTTTTGTAAAAAGTAATTCTATTTTTATTTAATTTTTTGTTTTTTCATTAAAAAATGCACTAGAACTTTTAACTTCCGTTTGAATGAACCCTCTCGCGACATTCTAGAGCCACTGGGTCGATTTGATCACCATGGGAAAAGAAACAAACAAATAAAAAAGCATCCGTGATCTTTCTTGTTTTTTAATTAAAAAAAGAACCAGAACTTTTAATTTCCGTTCGAATTAACCCTCTCGTGACATTCTAGAACCATTTGGTTGTTACGATCACCCCTGACAAAAAACTAAACAAATATATACGCATCTGTTCTCCTTCTTCTGGCAAAAAATACCAAATTCCACATTTCTGCTGATATGAGTTCGAAAATTTTACAGTAAGGTTCTCTGATATGCTGAATCAGACAGTTTGATTTTCGTTAAGATTCTATGACTTTTAGGGGCTGTTTTGCCCTTTTTTCGAAAATAAGGCAAATTTTCTCAGGCTCGTTACTTTAGATGGGTAAAAGTAAACTTGATGAAACCTATCTATTTAAAATCCGCGTAAAAATTCAATGCTTTTGATGCATCTATTGGTATCCCGTTTTTTGAAGTTTCGGTTACTATTGAGACGAGTCACTCTTCTTATACAGTTTGTTACCACGAACTGATTGATGCTCGACCACTATTCTGTTTGGCGGCATCTTTATCTCTTGCAAAAAGACTTTTGTGGTAAATTCTCTAATATTTCAGGATTTTATCCCTGTTTTTCAGCAGTTAAAGTTGGTGGGAGCAGTCAAGATGTCAAAAGTAGAATAGCCAAGGCTCAGGGTGTTTTTCCACAGTTAGAAAAAGTTTGGAAGAATAGGAAGATAAGTCTGCAAACCAAGATTAGAATATTAGAAGCTACAGTGATGACAGTGGTCAAATATGGCTCTGAAGCATGGGCGCTCCGAAAAGCGGGTGAAGATTGGCTAGATGTTTTCCAGAGAAATTGCTTAAGGATTGTTCTGCGTACCCGGCTGACTGACCGTATTTCAAACAATAGGCTATACGAAAAATGTGGTTCAATACCGCTCTCTAGGGCTGTAAAGAAAGGTTGATGTGGCTAGGGCACGTTGTGCGGATGAAGGATGACACATTGCCGAAGATTGTTCTTTTCGGCCAACCGTCTAAGGCTAAAAGGAAAGCAGGTCGTCCTCGTCTGGGGTGGGAGGACGTCATAAAAAAGATTTAAAGGAAATGGGAACTTCACGGGCGGGTGTAAAAACGGAGGCTTTGAATAAATTGGGATGGAGGAGGAGCGTGCGTAGCTGTGTCGGCCTCAGGTGGCTTGGTGCTGCGGTGAGTTGTTAGTAGTAGTAGTAGTCTCTTTTCTTAAAGTAGATATTTCGACTACTTGACTCTGGTACTTTTCTCTGTCATACTTTTTACCTTCGTTCACTTTTTAACATTTTGTCAATGTTTAAAATTATTCCAAGAAAATCACGTGTTGAGTAGTTAGAACCTAGTAAAAATAAAACGATTTTTAAAATTTTCTTGTAATGTTCTAGTTTTAATTAAAAATAAAATTATATCTCAGACACCATAAATATTTTTGTAGTTTACATAATAACTTTAACCGATCCTGAACTGAAAACTAAAATGAAAAATTGATTTTTTCTTATATAGAAATACACATTAAATCACACGTTGGGTAGTTAGAACCTAGCAAAAACAAAACTAATTTTAAAATTTTTAGGTATATTTCTAATTTTAATAAAAAAATAAAATTATTGCTCAGGCACCGTAAATACTTTTGCAGTTTACCTAATAACTTCATTGATCCGGAACTGAAAACTAAAATTTAAAAAAAATGGAATTTACACATATGGAAATACACATTAAGTCGCGCGTCGGGTAGTTAGTACCAAACAAAAAATAAAACTAATTTTAAAATTTTCAGGTATATTTCTAGTTTTAATTAAAAAAATAAAGTTATTGATCAAACACCATAGATATTTCTGCAGTTTATATAATAACTTTAGCGATCCTGAACTGAGAACTAAAATAAAATAAAATGATCTTGTCGAAAGATAAACGTGTATAAATATTGCATTCATTTATTACGTCATATATGGTTACAACCTACGATTATGATCATCATTCATCAGGCTTGTACACATAAATACAGTTTTTTTTCAGTTATTCTATTTTAAAAACGTTTTGTTTTTTAATTGCAAAAGGCACTAGATGCAGCAATTTCCTCTAAGAAAAGCCATTAAACAGCTGTCTTTGATTTTCCAGTGCCCAGCTATCTGAGTGGAAAAAACGGAAAGAAAAAAGCCCTCGGTGCAGAATACTCGTGGGTGCAGCTAATTTTCTTGATTTTCAAACCAACATATTTTCCTAGTTATTCAAGCCAAGGAACAGTTAGTTTCCTGTATAGGGATACTGGACATGACGGTTCTAATAGTGTACTTTTTTTTAGCTGACTATAGTCTTAGGAGTTATGGGCTATTTTGTTTTTTACTATGGGACTTGACATTCTCTTACTAGGTCTCTAGCTACCGCTGCAACTTGGATTGCTAGCTACCACTGGAATTTGGATAAGGAAAATTCCTTAAAATCCAAAAATAAATTAATTTTATTTCAACTCTAAGTTAAAAGCTATAATATAAGAATGGACAAATGTTTATGGTGTCTTAGCAACAACAATTCTACCTTTTAATTTCAAAATTGAAAAGTACTTTATGTTTCTATAATAAACTTCAATTAGTTTTGTTGTTAGTTCAGAAGTTCTAAAGTCATTATATAAACTGCAAAAATATTTATGGTGTCTTTGAAAAATTTCTATTGTTTTAATTGAAACTTTAAAAATACCCCAAAATTTTAAAATAAGATTGAGCTTATTACAGCGTTTAATGACTTTTTACGATAAGTTATCAGTAGAAGCTAAATAACAATCAAACAGTTCGTGGTAACGAACTGTATAGTAAGAGCGACTCGTCTCAATAGTAACCAAAACTCTTAAAAAACGGAATTTTGATACCAATGGATATATCAAAAGAATTGGATTTTTATACTGATTTTACATATATAAGTTTTATTAAGTTTAATCTTACCCAGCAAAAGTTAGGAGCCTGAGAAAAGAAAAATTATTTTAGTTTTCAGTTCAGAATCACTGAAGTTATTAGGTAAACTGCAAAAATATTTATGATATCTGAGCAATAGCTTGAATCTTTTAAATCAAACCAGAAAAATGCTTGAAAATTTTTAAATTAGTTTTATTTTTTGTTAGGTTATTGATGCCCAATACGTGACTTAAATTTGATGTTTAAAGCGAAACATAATTTAGTTAAAATAGCTGTTATGGTCTCAATTGAAGTTTATAATAGAGAGCCAACTAAGGTTTTTTTTTTCCATTTGCACTTTGGTCGTGTGTGCAGGAATAGCGATTGGGTGGACTATTAGAAAATATAAGAATTCAAAAATGGAAATACAGCGGAACTTTCCTCATCAAAGTTGCGGTGGTAGCGGCAACCTAGTAAGAGATAATAATAAAAGAGACGTCAAATTAAATGATGAACATAAAACCAGTCATACTCTAGACTCAAAAAAGTATATTCAAATGAAGCAAGTTCTTAAACTTGACATTGACATGCACCAAACATGCACCAAAGATGCATGTAGTGAGATTCATACCATCTTAAATGAGTTGATTGAAAAGAACCAAACTCATGAAAGGTTGTCTGGACTAGAGTTGCTTTTTCTCAAAGTAGTAAGGCCGTATGTCCAAGAAGTCTGTCAAAAACATAATATAGAAATGCATAAAGAGAGGCTTTTGTCCTATTTTTCAAATTTATTGAATAAGTTCTATAAAAACCTATTTCATAGCTGTTGTGACTGTAATTTTTATATTGAAAATTATGAGAAAATTTTTATGTGATGAATACAATGTAAATATTTTATCCTTACAATTATACGAAAGTGCTAATGCAAAATATTTGAATAAAATTGCTAGTTTTATGTGTGGTTCAATTAACAATTACAATGTGAAAAATATTTTTGAAAAACTTGATTCTTATAGAGAACTTGGGGGAACTGTCAGTCCCCTTGGTGAACATCAATTTAACAATACTGTCAGCCATGGTGTTCTTGGCGGAACTTTTGATTTAATGCACGTCGGTCACAAGTTGTTATTGAGTGAAGCAGCCTTGAGATGTTCCAATTCTCTGACTGTTGGTGTTACTTATGGATCAATGTTATACGGCAAGACCCTGTTTGAACTAATTAGACCAGTAGATGAACGTATTGAGGAAGTGAAGAGGTTCCTTAAATCAATCGCACCATCTCTCCAAATTAAAGTTGTGAAAATAGACAACCCATTCGGACCATCCATCTCTGATCCTGATCTTGAATTGCTAGTTGTGAGCCATGAGACATATAAAGCAGGACAGGATATAAATAGAAAACGATTAGAAAAGGGTCTGTCACAGTTGAAAGTCCATCAAATACCATTAATAGAGGATAGAAGCAAAGATCCTGAACAAGAACACAAAATAAGCTCCAGTTCTCTACGCATGAAGAAACTTGGTACAAGGATTAAGCCATTTAAAAGAAACATAAATCTTCCTACTTTTCCACACGTGATTGGTTTGACTGGAGGCACAGCGAGCGGAAAGTCATCGATTGCAAAATGTTTAGAAAAACTGGGTGCTGGCATTATTGATTGCAATATCCTTGGTCACCAGGCATATATACCTGGAACAAAGTGTTTTGAAGATGTGGTGCAAGCATTTGGCGATAAAATTAGGTGTGTTAATGGCACAATAGACCGCGAGATTCTCGGTTCAATTGTTTTTTCCAACAAAGATGCTTTGGATAAGCTAAGTTGTATTATTTGGCCGCGAATAGCAGAAATAGCAAAGGCAAAAATTAACGAATTAATAAAAAAAGGTAAGGATGTTATAGTCCTCGATGCAGATCTCCTCCTTGAAGCCGGTGGGAATGAATTTTGCCATGAAGTTTGGGTTACTTTTGTTCCTCCTGAAGAAGCAGTTTTCCGATTGATGGAAAGAGATAAACTAGACGAAGAGTCGGCTTGGAAAAGAATAAAATCACAAATGTCAAACCAAGATAAAATAAAGTTTGCAGATATTGTTTTTTCTACTCTATGGAAACCTGAATTCACGCAGAAGCAGGTACTGAAGGCTTGGGATGAAGTTAATAAGGTTTACAGGAGAAACAAGATCTTTTTACAAGAAAAAACATGATCTATGACTCTAAGTGCCTACTTAATCATCTTCTCAGCGGAAGCCTCTCCCAGGCCACTATTCGCGTCCCCAGGTGGCAGATTGGGGAACGCCCTGCAGATATTTATGGTACTACTTACATTGAGTAGGAGGTGCAGACCAAGGATGAATAGTCCCTGGAGGTCCTCAAATAAAACTGGGGCTGTACAACACAAAACACGTGGAGGAGGAAGAAGAACTCTCGGATCCTCTGAACTTAGCAAGGCCCATCGGCGTGTCGACACGTTCCGTCAGTTACAAACCTCTCAGTAATGGGCTAAAATACGGGGTGAATCAGAATATACCTAGAGACATAGTTGCTTGACCGTTCTACTATGCTGAAGAAAATGGCTGTTTCAAAATTTCTACTGGATAAATATTCCTTAAAAGTTTCACCTTAAACCTTAGTTTCAGCAGTAGCAATAGTTGTAGTAATATAGGTAGCAGTTTGCGCATAGCACCTTTGATTTTTTCAACATCCCCTTCGACACTCAAAAGATCCCCTTCAATAAAGTAGAAGTACTTTTATTCCTCATTATTCTTTTTATTTATTTTCATTTCTTCATAATGGTTCCTACCCCAATATTTATTAATACTCTTAATGATTCAGTTTCAAAATAGAAGGAAGAAATCTTTATGAAAGAAATCGCCAGTTCTACTACTTAATTAAAAGCCGCTCCTCGCCATCCCCAAGAATTAGAAAATTCCTAAACAACAAAGCCTATAGTAGAAGAACATGAGGAGTGTCTTCTACTGAGTATCACTAAAAAAAAAGATGAGATTTGAATAGATCCGTCATTGTCATTTGTCATTTGTCTGAAAAGACAAATGACGTATCAAAGAAGATAAGAGAAGTATCAATTGAAAATAGATATCGATATATTTGCAAAACAGTGTCCATTGAAGGGAACACTCTGACTTAAGGTCAGACACGTATGGTGCTTGAAAGTCGCAATATATCCAATAAAAATGTTTTTAAAGTTAATGAGATTACTGGACTTCAAAACGCTGTAGGTTATCGTTGAAATACTCTACTCAAAAACGAAAAAAAATACCAAAAGCCGTAATTTCAAAATTGCATGACCATGTGTTAGGATTGGTAAATTCCAAGGAGAGCGGAGTTTATCGGCGTGAGCAGGTGTATGTGTTGATGGTTATAAGCCTCCGTCGCCCCAAGAAGTAGCCTTTAATGACATAATTTTCTAACTGGCTTAACTCAGCTGACGCAAGAAGATTACATTACATTAAGTACGCTGCACTAGCTCATTTTAAGCTGCTGTCAATTCACTCATTTTTGAAGGTAACGGAAGAGCATCCAGGTTATTCATGAACTTTATTCTGATGAAGGAAAAATATCCGCTCTTAATAGTAGAAAAAAAGAGTCAATATTATCAAGCCATAAGAGATGGTAGGCCAGGTGATATCAACCCTTTTGTACGGTTTATCGCTAAAGAGGTAGAAAAAACCCTAGATGTCTTTCGTTTAGCCAAATTAGAGTCAATGCTATACCTACCCCTTTTTTATTGGATCATTATGCTTTATTGTATCATTCGTAATGTTATTTGTAATGTTGCTGCATTGTATTATTTGTAATTGTTTAAATATAAACAAATATTTTGGCAATTACTAGTTTTTTGCTCTTTACGCAGTTAAATGTCTTTTCATATTGCGGTTAGTTCAAAGATATTTGATTATTGAAGGTGGTCCAATTTCTACTAACGATATGTACTAAGCTTCAAACTTTTTGTTTTCCCTTTTATGGCTTCTGAATTGTTGTAATCCCTTGTCATATTAGAGAATCATTATTTGTTATAATTACAAACTTTTGTTTTTTGGGCCTTCCTACTGACATTATATAACTGGTTGATAAAATTTATATCAATATTTTTGCAATTACCAGATTTTGCTGTTTACACAATTTAATGTCTTTTCATACTGCAGTCTTTTCAAAGGTATCTGATTATTGAAGCTAGTCCGGTTTCTAACAACAATATGTACTAAGCTTGAAACTTTTGGTTTCTTTTTATAAGGTTTTTGAATTATTGTAATCCCCTGTCAAAATAGAAAATCATCCTTTGTAATAAAAGCAGGGAAGCAACTTTTCAACAAGTAGTTGTGTTATACTCTCTTTTCGAAATGTAAGTGTGTATTGTTCGTTCTTTAATGTAAAAAATTACAAACAGAAATCTAATTTTAAAATTTTCAGGTATTTTTCTAGTTTTAATTAAAACATTAAAATTATTGATTACGTTCCGTAAATATTTTTGCAGTTTACAAAATAACTATAGCGAGTCTGAACTGAATTTATAATTTTTTCATTTTTTTTCATGTGTTAAAAAGACATTTCTTATAGTTATAAGAAAAGAAATTCGATTATGACGTTTTTCTAACCCCGATTTCTACTGAGCTTCAAACTTTAGTTTTTTTAAGGTTTTTAAATTGTTGTAATTCCTTGTTAAAAATGTATTCAAATATTTTTGGAATTACCAGTTTTTTGCTCTTAGCGCAATTTAATGTCTTTTCATACTGATGTTGTATTCAAAGATATTTGATTATTACCACAAGTTCGATTATTACCAACCCAATGAGCCTCCTCCGAAGTTTGTACGACTACCCTCTTTATAAAAACCGTATATGCCCCCAGTGAATAACTTACAACCCTTGCCCTGAGGGCTGTGGGGGGGTTATCATCCTTAAATACATAATTTAACGACCTTTACTACGCTAAATGAAATGGTTATCTAGAAATGTTGATTGGACGTGACTGGGGAAATGAATGGCGAGGGAGGGGGATTAGTTGCCTTCCAATCACTTTTGACTATTACAAAGGGCAATAGCCGTTTCAATTTCCAATCGAATGACCCTTTTCAAAGTTTCTACAACTCCTTTGATACGAAGTGCCCTGGTCTAAAAAAAAAAAAAATAATACATTGTCCCCACATCGCTCTATACTTAGGAGCACTATTGTGCTGCCTAGGATCTGTTACTAAGGGCTGTTTGATCCAAGGCTCTTGAAATGGAAAGGAAGTTGCTACTCCCTCTGTCAGCCGCCTTTTTCGCAATCAAGTTTAATTTTTTTGAGACAATAATTCGAGAATGATCATCATCTCTGAAAAAATTTACCCTTCAAAATATCTATTGGGAAAGGAAGGAGGCTGAGATTTCAAAATTTAATAGCAGGCTAATTATTTCCATGGTGTTCAAGGTGAATTCATTGAGAATTTTTTTTTATAAAGGTTTTTCCATGGAAGCCAGAAGGGGGGGGGGGCTCAGTGTCTCCGAAATATTACCATTTAAGACTCTACAAAAAAAAAACTTCAGGGAAATTCCCTCACGACGCTCTGGATGTCCTTTACCGCTTCATCACCTTTTTTACCGGTAAGAATATTGATGAAATATTCTACACTACAATGAAAACACGTTTCTGCAACGAGAGGAACATAACCCCCTTTGTTCAATATGTGTACACACATGTACACACATGTATACACATGTTTATACATGTACACTCATGTACACACATGTCCACTGAGAGTCAAAAATGGACACACATCGATGTGAATGATTGTACCTGTGAGTACACACATGTACACTCATAAATACACATGTGTAAATATGTGTATATGAGTGTACATGTGTGTACATGATTGTGCATGTGTGTACATGTGTGTACATGGGTGTGTATGTGTACACAGATGTACACACATGGACACATATATATACACAAGTTCACAAACGTGTACACACAAATGTGTGTACATGTGTGTAAATGTGTGTACACACATGTACACACATGTGTGTATATGTGTGTACAAGTTTTTATATGTGTATACAAGAGTGTACTTGAGTGTAAACAGATGTACATTCATGTAAAATTATGTATAAACATGTACACACATGTACAAACATGTACACACATGTGTGTACATGTGTGTACACACATGTACACACTGGTATACACATGTACACTTATGTACACACATGTACACACATGTGTGTACATGTCTGTACATGAGTGTACTGATCGTAAACATACTATAAACTAGCTACTGTCGATGACCAGCCACAGATTACCATGGGGGCAGCCGAAAAAAAATCCTGTAACCGCTGGAAATTGGAGCAGAATTTGGGGGACAAGAACCGTGGAATTGGGGGCAGAATTGTTGGAACCAGAACCGGAACTGGCGGAACCGGTGAGACCGGAACTGGAACCGGTGGTAGCGGGACCTAGAAGGAACTGGGACTGGTATCCGAAAAGTGTAAATGATTTGTCTTGGAGAAGGCCTGTAGGATTTTTACCGTCTGACCATTGTAAAAAATGTGTCATGGAAAAGGCCCTTAGGGTTTTTCCTATCTGCCAAGTGTAAACAATGTGCCTTGGAGGAGGCCCTTAGGATTTTTTTCCTATCTGCCCAGTGTAAAAAATTAGTCTTGGAGAAGGCCCTTAGGCTTTTTCTATCTGCCCAGCCCAGTGTAAACAATGTGTTTACACTGCTCTTAGGATTTTTCTATTTCTTCAGTTTGTTTATACGGTTAGTTTTTGTCAGATAATAGGTGTCACAGGGTACCTTGGGCGAGTCACAGAGTTCCATGGGCCGTGAAATGACATGAAGCATCAAGATTTAACAATGAATTGGTAACTCCCAACGTCCAAATAAAAACATATGTTAAGATATTCGAATTAAAAGAGATTAATAAGATCGTTGGCTAGCGAAAATCAGTTTAACAGCTGGAACTAAAACGGGTTAGAATGGAGTTAAAGAACACTTTTTATAAAAAAAATCTGAAAATACCTAGGGGATAAAATGATTGGCTTGTAAAAATAGAAAACATTAGAGCTAAGGCCTGATTTATATAAGAAAAATTCTGAGAACGCTCATGTGATGATAACCGGGGCCATGGAGGGTTATGGGCCAGCCACAGAGTGCCACGGATCGTGAGCTACCATGGGGGTATCACAATGGATTGGGAATGTCCTGGACTGTAGTGATCCAAGGGGTAAGAAGGATCATGGGGCTAGGAGTTGTACGGGCAACAGAGTGCCAAGTGTCAAGAACAGTCATGGTCAATAGACGGTAAATCATTTCTTGTTATCTCATCCAAGGATTTTATCATTTGCCTAAAAGGGGCATTTCCACAGAAAATTAGAATCAGGTCTTACGTTCGTTATAAAATAACAATTACTAGTTAAATGGTCATCTTACGTTATAACTTAAAAAAATAATTATTGACAGGTTTCACGAATATTCATAATACATTTACAATAAATCCGTGTCCTTGTCTAGATCGCGTTAAACAATTAATAAAAATGGACTTTAAAATTACTTATCCCTTTAATTACCACAGGAAAGTACCATCTGTTGACATCCCATCTTGGATTCCCATGATAGCTTGCTTTTTAATTTAGATCGATAGATTCATCTGAACAACTGCCCCTTGGAGTCATTCTGATGCATGCTTACACCTAATGTCTCTGTGCATGCATATGCTCATGCGATTACAATCTTAAGGATTTGTGTGACGTCATTGACAAGGTCGTTTGAATTTCCATAAGTAATCAGTAACACCTGCGTAGGTTAAGCATCACTATATCGTGCCAAATTATTTGCGTGATAAGGTTGCTTGAATTTCCATATGTGTAAATTAAGCTAACGTCTTGAAATGTCTTAAAGAACGCATTGAAGAAAATTGTCTTAAAAACTGTCTTGAAACGTCTTGAAAAATGTCTTGAAATCTTTGAAGCTTCTTGAAAAATGTCTCGAGACAGCACTATGATAATTTTTTTTTACATTTTCAGGTTCCTCATTTGACTAGGAACTTAAAGAAGGCCCCAAGGAGGGCATGAACGTATTGGTTGACACTTACGTCATCCTCAATTAAACTTGCTTAAGTAAACATTAGACGTCATTGACAAGGTCGCTTGAATTCATATGCAACCAATAATCGTCTTGGAGAACACACTTAGGGAAGGCTGTCTCATATTCGCTGCGTGTACCATCCAGTAGCTTAAAAAAGTGCCAGTATCGTGAATTGAGAGATACCTGTGCCACGGGAACTGAAAACCCCTCACTACTTGTATGTCTGTTTACTATGATTGTTTATTTACTTTCTATTCGTTTTGGCTTTCCTTTATACTTCAGTAGCAAAATATTTTTGTTCGTTTTAAGCTTGATTTGCATCTTCAACTCAAGCTTTACTCGTTTTAAGATTTATTTATTCATTTATGTTAGTACTTGTTTTATGTATTTTTGTTATGATTGTTTATTAAATATCGGTTCGTTTTCTGTTTTCATTTATTGTTTAATAGTAATTTGTGGTTGTTTTGAGTTTGAGTTACTTGTATAATAGGTTTCTATTTATTCAGATCTTAAGTTTAATATGGCCTTTACTTTTCTTTAGAAAATTCCTTTTTCGGAACGTTTTTTTCTAATTAATTTCTGTTTGTTTTTTATTGTGAAAGTCTCAAATTTTACATAATTCCCTATTTCAAAATAATTTTTTATACCAAAATAAATTAACGGTTTTGGCAAGAACTAATAAAATTAATCTGAATATTTGATATACAATGATATTAATTCCTGAAAGTTCACCAGCTCAAGATTTTTTTTTCACCCAAGGCAGGATTTAAAGCTTTGACACTTCTAAGCCCAAGCATTTCTGCCGCTCCGTTTTTGCAAGATTTTTTATGAAAAAGAATATGTCAGTAAAAAATGAACAGAACACAATAATTTTTTTTCCAAAAATAAGTTTTTCAAAGAAAATTAAAGAGCTTCAATAAGCCAAAACTGAGCAGAAACAAAGTCAGATAATCTTCCAATCGCATAACTACCAAAATCAATACCAATAAATAAATGAAACCCAAGACGAACAGAAATTAACCGAACAAACTAATTAACAAATTAGCCAAATAAAACTCAAAACGAACAGAAATCAACATTAGTAGGGCTGACAACCCCCATACCCTCTCAAGACCAGAACATAATTTGCACTTTACTGAAAACATATCACATTTTTAATATATTTCTATCAGTGTATGTATATTAAAATGTCAATCAATACTCAGTTTTTTGTTTTTGAACATCTTGAAAAGAAAAATCTTTTCAAGATGTGTTAATTAAGAGCCCCGAATGCAGTATATTGCTCTATATTTAGTTATGATGCTCTCGGAGCAATCGAGTAAAAGCGGTCACGACATTATATTTGGCTTGAGTTCATTGCGGTTAAGACCCTAGGACAGGGAACCATCGAAGTAAATACAATCGTTCTTTAGTATTTGAATATATGAATTTTGTATATCAGGGATATTATCTAGATAACATTTTAAGCATCGTCATAACAGGTAATTGAATAAGTAATAAAAAAAATTACAAATTCTATCAAATGGAAGTAAAGAGCGATATTAAAACCAACAACAAACAGAAATCATTCGTATATTAAGGGGACTACTCCCTCCCTACTTCAACACCCACTCTTTATCTAAAGTTTTATAGTACTATTCTGTTTTATTAATATAGTCGAAAGATCTAGCAAATTGCCCCCAGGGTCGAAATACCCCCTGCAGCTCCAGGAGCAACCTTCCTTTATTTTAATTACCCTCTGCTCATCCTCATGTTTTTTTTTTACCAGAATCAATTAAAATGTTTATGGGTCAAATGAAAGTAAAGAGAGACGCTTAAACTAACAGGAATGATCTTGTACATGAGGAGGGATACCCATCATGCCTCAGGTTCCTCTATTTACCATCAAGTGCTAACACTAAGTTACATAAGGCATTTTTAAACGCAGCAAATGCAGCAATTTAAAATCGCACTAAAATTCTATTTAAAAATTTTTGTTTTTAGTTAAATTTGTATTCGTTTTTAACAACATATCTAGAGTAATTCGAAATATGAGAATCCATTTACCCCAATTCCTTACACGAAAACTTTACCTTTGAGTAGCAAAGCTTCAAGAATTGGGTACATTTAGTGCAGTTGCTTTTTGAACTAATATATTATTAGCCAAGATAAATTTTCACCTCCCCCGTCCAGCTCTAATAGGTTGAATCCATAAACGTCGAAAGCCTCATTCCGTAAACAATAAAATCAAGAACCAAATATTTTGTAAATAGGGACTGAAGGGTTTTCACACACTTTAAATTTCATTGTATTTATTTTTTCATATAAAATGATATTGTTCTAAGAAGACTGTCCTTTTAGCGAAAGAGGGAACTTTCATCCCCTAGCCAGCCATACTGCACAATTCATTCAATATTAATCTATATATAGTGGCCAGTAAGGCGTGAGGTTCAGTTCATATTTATGTGGATGTTCCAATGCATCTGAAGAACTCTCATGAAAAGCTTGAAAGTGCGCCTGAGAGCCCTGTTTTGATAGTTTCTGCCCAATAGCCCTTCCGCCCTATTTCTGACAAAACTGATGTTTTGCCGGATAAAATGCCGTAAATCGGAATTCTACTGTGTGATCTTTTTATTATTTAAGAAGGGCAATAGCTTTTTATTTGTTGTTCGAAGAGGCATTTTGTTTAAATAGTCTATGCCTCGAAGTCGGATACGATCACTCCTAGTGTAAAAACTCGCATGCATGAACATATTTCTAAAGAAAAACGGAATATTTTGTATTCTATGTGGATAGTAACTTCAGAGTTTTGAATTTCATTCCAGGATTGTCATCAAAATTGCATTTTCTTCTGGGTCTTTTTTAGAACCACTTTCTCTTAAACTATTTACGTTTCTAAAAATGTTTCTAACAGAGGATTAGGGGAGGGTCTGAATTTTAAAGTTATTTTTTCTAGATTTTAAAGATGAAATCTTCTATCAAATCTTTTTTATTGTAAATACAGTTTTTGTTTGGGTTAAAACAGATCTTTAGAGACTGCAAGACCCCTTCCCCTAGGGAAAACATTTACTCTCATCCTTAAACAGGTTTCACTTAGCTGCAGAACAATGTGTATAATTGTACAAGGTTTCAAATTAATTAAATAAGTTAAATGAAGTTTAAGAATAAATTGTCTATACTAAAAGTTTATTTTGAATGAACTGTATGCATATTTAGAAAAAAAAACTTACAACATTATGATCTCGGAGACTGGAAAACTGAGAAATACCTTTCGGTAATAATAAATAAACTGGTTATCTCAGGTTTTTCATCCGGTTGTATTGGCCCTCTTCAGGCTAAAATTTTGTATTACATTAAAAACGGCAAAAAAAATTCCACTTTGATGAGGTACGCACTTTTTCGTTATCATAAAAAGGCGCTGGAACGGTAGATTTTAATTCGAATGAACTCTCTTCCTATAGTATGTAGTATACAATCACTAGTTTGAGACGATTGACCCTGGCGAAAAAAAAAAGAAAAAAAATGAATAGAAAACTGTGATTCTCGTTGAGAATGCATCTCTTTTAGGAGTTTTTTTTCTTTTTCTTGTTTTTTATAAATTATTCAGTTTTCTTCGGCACATAGATTTCAGGACATTTGTGATAACTGTGCGTAGAATAAAATTGAGGACTATGGTGATAATTTCTTATCACCACAGAAGCTAAATCTTAGTGACATATTATAATCAAAATTCCTTTTTTTTAAATTATCTGTTACTATTAGTTTGAGTTGCTCTTTGCTCACTATTCAGTTACCACGAACTCTCTGACTGTCTGGTCAGCTTAGATCTCTTCGAGGTCATTTTCTAGACCAAGATTCCACCTCCCAACATAAAAGTTTGATGTTTCCTTGTCCCCTAACCACCATTTACCCCAATGCATTACCAAGCTATTGTAGATGTGCTATTTTGGTAGCCTAGATACGCATAATTTCCTTAGATTTACATATTCGCCTTCCCCAAATTGAAATTTGACGTGATTTAAACCCAACCCGTAGGATTCGCAATCTAACACAATCTAACAAACTGTTCTTAAGACATCGTGAATATAAGCTTTTGCACATTAAGTATCGTGCGATTCACATCGCCCATTCACCGATGATACATTCTAGTCCCATAGGGGCTTAAAGTACAAGAAAAGTCTTTGAAAAATGTGTTGTCTTCTCACCCCCTTCCTTCAAATTGAACCTTGAGGTTCAAATGGCCCCAAAGACTAAATTGCCTGACAGTTACAATTTGATCTTCTAAGCCTTTCTGAAGATATTTGAGTTGCGGTATTTAAATAAATGAACAAAGCATAGTGATTTAGATCAACGCTTTCCTTCGAGGCATAATCCAACCTCTACTTAGACTCCTCCTTAACACTCCCTGAAACTTTCAACTTAACCAATTCATTGCAGACATATTGTCGACGCTATTTTAATAAGCCGCCCACACAACTGTCTTTAGATTTATTTTCCCACTTGACCGGGCGCAGATTATGAATCCCAAAAGTGCTTCTAGTGGTAAAAAATGTTGGAGAATCGGAGACAGAGATTACTTAACCCCTTCTCCGACAAAAAATTTGAAGTCGCTTAATCTCTCCCCCCTTCCTTTTCCTAACAGCACTTGGCTGCACCTTCAAGTTCTTCATCAATTTTATCCATGGCCTCCACTTCTCACCTCCTTAATTGATATTTTATTCCTTTGCCTAATTTCCTTACATTCCTCTTATTTTTATATGATCCATCACCAAAATACTTCTTGTTCAAGTCCCTCCTCTTCTCTACTAGACTTAAAGCTCTTTCAGTAATATTCCTAGCCGCATTTCGAAATTTCCTCCCTAAGAATTTCCTCTGCTTCACGAACTATTTTCCTAGAATTATTTCATCCATCTTCTACATTGTCCACTTTTAGACTCTCTAGTTTAATATTCAACTATTCCTGGGAAGTTTCACTCAAATTCTGATTATTTAAGAAGGCTAATTGTGACGTCTATCAACGTCATAATTAGCCTTCCTAAATTTGAGATTGATCCTAGACAATACTATAGGGCAATTTTCACTTTGAACATTGATAACAGAACTCTTATACACCCTAATATCTCGTATGAATTCTTCCAGTCTTCGGTTACATAATCAATAAAGTTGTTTGTTCTATCATCATGTGGTTACCACGTTAACTTATGGACCATTTTATGACCAAATTATCGTATACGCTGTAAACAGATTTTTATACTTACAAAATTGTAGCAGTCTATAACCGTTATTATTTTCTTTATTAAACAAAATTTACTTAGTTTTGGGTATATTTTTATATTTTTGGGTATTCGTTTGTTCATAGATATTCCACAGGTGACACTACAACCTTGTACAATTTCTCATTTATCTCAGTTACTAAATTTCAAGTTACTCAAGTTACTAGACCTTGTTCAATTTCTCATTTATCTCAGTTACTAAATTAGGAAGACAGTTTTTTTTTTTATCAAGTAATTACCTGTAATACACTATACCATCTATCCCTATTTATTCCTGCCCGGACATTAAAATACTACTACTACTACTAACAACTCACCGCAGCACCAAGTCGCCTGAGGCCAACACAGCTACGCACGCTCCTTCTCCATCCCAATCTATACAAAGCCTCCCTTTTTACACCCTCCCACGAAGTTCCCATTTCCTTTAAATCTTTCATTATGACGTCCTCCCACCCCAGACGAGGACGACCTGCTTTCCGTTTAGCCCTAGACATTTGGCCGAAAAGAACAATCTTCGGCAATCTGTCATCCTTCATCCGCACTTGCGGTCAATTCTAATCCCACGTGAGGAGTGGCACCCCTTGAGGAAAATATAGCCTAGTAAATGACACAGCATTTGCACGGGGAAAGAAAGGACATTAAAATCCTCTATTAAAAATATCATATTTCTACTTGGGATCCAGCCTATTTGTCCCTGTAACTTTAAGTTAAATTCAGTTGAGTCTCTACAACCTCCCTCAGTCGGTTCTACAGGGGTATATACTATTCTGACAGATACCTTGCACTTTTAAACCATAAGTCACAAAATGAGCAACTAGCATTCTGTTAATACCTTCCTAACCAAAGCAAGACTCCAAAGCTTCCTTATTCATAATGAGCCCAACTCCCTACATTTGCTCCCCGTTCTTCGCATCTTTTTAAACAAATTGTGTATCACCTAATTTCAGATGTCGTGCCCCTGGGATATGAGTTTCGGAAACTCCTAGCAAGTCCAATTCAAACCGTCTGAATTTGTCAGTCAAAATTTCAATACAATAGTTGTTTTTTAATGTTGTAACATTCGAGGTCAACACTCACAGTTGATTTTAATGTTGTAACATTCACAATTTTCATATTATTTAAATCATTGTGCCTTTTATGGCCTCAGGAAAAGCAACGGTCCCGAACCAGTGCAGGACTGGGACTAATACATCCTCTGAAGTTTTCATGAAGCGCTTGAGCCGGCCTAGAACTCGACCGCTAGAAGCTCCTACCTCCGGCATGAATGGAGGCCTTTTGTGATTGTGGGCTCATCTTGGGACACTTTGTGATGCTCTTCTATTAACAAGATTCGAAATCCACAAGCAACCTGAAGCCTACTACATCCTACTCATTATGTATTCAGGCCTAAGAATACTATACTGCTATGTTGTGGCAATCCTCAATAAATAGCTTAGCTAGAAAAATATTTGTTGGCCAAAAAAAAAACCAAACCCAGAAAAATTATTTATCAATGAAAATCCATTGCAAATGCCGTTTTGCTTGATAAGCTACAATCTCCTCGAGCGGCGTTACTCCCTATGCTCACCCTGCATTGCTATTGTCAGTCACAGTTCTGGCTAGGCAAACATTTGAAAGGTTTACTCTGGTAAACCTTACCAGGATAAGGGATACGATGGAGGATAAAGGTGGAGGAAAGAGCTTATGACGGCACAGATACCTTGCAACACCGTAATAGTTCGAACATTTCGATTTAACTCTACCCCCACCCCCAATTGGAAAGTTGAAGTTAACTTTTTTCCTCCCTCCCCCTCCTTACCTACATTCAATAAAACTAAAACTTGGCCGTCAAGGCATTGCTGAGGCATTATTGATAGTTAGAAAATTCAGATGCGCATGGCATCTTTTGATTTAGTCCAGTACGTTTTATGTCTTCAGAGCATACCTTTGGAAACTTTGGGGGATCTCGGCCTAATGAACAATCCTAAGGGCTCCTAGCTGATTGAACAAGCATGAATCGCTTTTTCTAGTGCAATAAATCTGCTAATATAGGTAATTTATATAACTTAGTTTTGTTTATATATTTAGGGTCATTAACCCTGGGACTTTGGAGATGAGTTTGACCTCAAAAGCATACTTCCAAGATCTTTCGGCGTTTCACTGAAGTGGCTGTCTCAAAATTTTCATCCGGAATCACAAGGGCTACAAAGGGCCCAAATAACAGAAAAGTACACAGGAGGAGGCTGGCTATTTTCCTCCACTTCTGGTTTTTAGAGAAAGAACTAGAGGTTTCAACCTCCAATTAAAAGAACACCCTCTTAAGTTCTTAAATTACCCTTGCATACGAAACGTATTGAAATTTTTTTTCGGCCCTTTGTCCAGTATTTTTTTGGGGGGAAACAATATTTATTCTGCTGTTCATTCTTCATGGGTTCCCTTAGAGTCATATATATTAGACTTTTCAATGTGAAATTGCTGGATATAGATTTATTGTATTTCAATCAAAATTTTCGTGGTTTTATGTGAGGGGGATTGTCTCTGACAACTTTTTGTATAAGGCTCGATTAGCTTTATTTATAAGCCTTGACAAACCAGGATATTAGTATGTTGTTGTTGTTGATACTCAGGTAATTTAAGACCACACCGATCAAAATACAAATCGTTTGTTTGTGGCAACTTCTTTTGTTTGTGGCAACTTTTTTGTTTGTGGCAACTTTTCAACCTCGTTTATTTGTGGCAGCTTCTTAGGGGGAGGAGGAGGGTTGAAGCGGCTTCTTTTTATAAGGCTTGATTTAGTTTTCTATATATAACACAAAGTTTTCTTTTCACAAAGTTTTGATTTAGTTTTCTATAATACAAACTGTGATATTAGTTTGTTGCTGTTGTTGATGCTCAGATAATTTCAGACCACACCGATAAAAATATAAATTGCTGGTTTTTGGCATTGTTTGAAGCAACTTCTTTTTATATGGCTTGATAAGCTTTTATTTACAAGCCTTGAAAAATCGCAATATTATATATATATATCATGTCGTAATATTATATACATCACAATCGTGATATATATATACATATATATATATATATATATATATATATATATATATATATATATATATATATATATATATATATATATATATATATATATATATATATATATATATATATATATATATATATATATATATATATATATATATATACAGGGTGGGCGGAAAGTAACTCACTATTTTGATTAATAAAACAATGTACATTATATTTATTTATTCTAAAAAAAAATTAATCATACAAGGTAGGCATAAATGGTAAGTTATCTCTAAAATTCAATATGTGCCCCAGATCTTTCCACCAGCTGCTGCAAACGTTCAGGAATGGCATCCACTGACTTTCTCAGAAACTCCGCTGGGATGGTGGACATGACTCCCTTAATACGATCCTCCAGTTCTTCGAGTGTCTTTGGTTTGGAGCGGTAGACTTCTTCCTTTACCCAACCCCAAAGAAAAAAGTCGCAGGGTGTCAAATCCGGGCTCCTGGATGATCATTCATGTGGACCACGACGTCCCAACCGACGCCCCGGAAAGCGAGCATCCAGCCGTTCGCGGACAACAAGAGCAAAGTGTGGTGGGGCGCCATCTTGCATAAATATCAACTCGTCGATGTTCTCCCATGTGCTGACAACTGGCCAGACTATCACGCAACATATCATGGTATCGTTCAGCATTCATGGTGTTGCGCAGAAGAAATGGGCCCACAAGCTGATCTGAGGTGATACCACACCACACCGTTACTTTGGGTCGATTTTGCTGTTTTTCAACTGTCATCATAGGATCCTCTCCTGCCCAGTAGTGGCAGTTGTGACGGTTGGCAAAGCCTCCGACGTGAAACACAGCCTCATCAGTCCAGAGGATGTTGCGGAAGAGATGGGGACACTCTTCATGCCAAGCCAGCATGATTTCTCCGAACTCCATGCGAATGTCACAGTCCTCATCCGAGAGTGATTGGCAGTAGTGCAGCTTCCACGAATGCCAGTTCAACTGTTTCTTGAGCACAGTTCGCACTGTGTCGCGGATGAGTCCACAAGCAGTAACAAATTATATACAATTTATAAGTAATTTAAAATAGGGAGTTACTTTCCGCCCACCCTGTATATATATATATATATATATATATATATATATATATATATATATATATATATATATATATATATATATATATATATATATATATATATATTTATATATATATATTGATATATAGACCCCGTTGCCGCGCCAATGAGGGAAGACCAGCGGCACCGGGGCCAAAAATAGCGTGCCGCCGCTGCACCACCGGTAGGATGTCGGTGGCGCGCCGCCGGCGCGATCAATGTTCACCGCAAACATTAATGTTTTCATCAGTCTCTCTCAAATCACAGCTTAAATTTACTCTAGATTCGAGCCTATTCATGAGTTCAAAACTTCACAAGTCACTGGCTGGAAACTGGTCTTCTTCGTTACTCATCAAGAGAAGTAGAAATCTGGTAGAAAAGAAATGGCTGTGGCATTTCAGAACCCTTGCATAATAGTTGAAGTATCTATTAGCTATGTATTCTTAACATAAATAATTATCAAAATTAGTATTTTTTTTTTTCATCGAGTATTACTGCATACAAAACTTCAAATACCGTATCACAAAATTCGTCAGTTATCTGGGTAAAAACTTTGAATATAAGTTTGAACTTAGAAGCTTAATTTTTTCATAATGTTCTTTGCCAATATCTGTTTTGTCACCTTTAAAACAGTTGAAATGGGCGACTTTGATATTGATTGTTTTTTTTGCTCTTTTGGATTCCTAAAAAGCCTTCCTTGTATTAAAAACTGGGTCATGTAGATTAATGCTCAAGTGCTGCTTTTTTTATTTATTTTGAATTTTGCACTGAATACTACACATTTTTTACCATGGTGATTCACTCAAAATTATACTATCATAAATACCTAATATCATACAAATTGCACAACAATTTGAAATTGAATAAATAAATCAAATTGAAAACTACATAGTGAACACTTCAATTACAATGAAGCAAAAAACACTTAATTGTTTATTCGGTATGAAGAAAAATGAAGTACCAGCTATTTTCTTAGGTAAAAAATAGAAAAGTTCATCCGTTTTAGATGTAATTAAATGAAGCAGACTGAAGCAGCTCCAGAAAGATGTTGAAACTTTCTTCATAGTTGGTCACTTTTAATCCAAGCAAAATGTTAGAAGACATAGTATCAGTTATTGAGTTTAAGCTTTGATTTCCAAATGCTCACAAAAATTACCAAGTTTAAGAAAGTTGCAACAATAAGTCACCTGTGGTCAAATTACTCAAAGACTCCTCTTTGATCCCCACCCAGGCTCAAGCTTCTGCTATGGTCATATCTATGGAAATCTCCAAAGAGTTTCTTTTTAAAATAGCTTTCAAGCGTAGTTAGGGGTATTTAGCCTTTTTTGCTTTTCTTCAAAGCTTTGAAAAAAAGTGTTATAATATTATAAATGTTACATTTGTTATATTTGTGCATATTTATGGCCATCGGTTGTGGGGTGATCGAATTTTTTAAATCACTGTAGATACGTAAGCACGTTGCAACATCTAGTACCCTGAGGATATAAAACTGCCAAAGACTCCTCCTTGAACCTCCCAAATTGAAAGCTTTTATTATGACCTGGCCTTTCAATGTAACTTGGGCACTGGACCAAGGGAGCCATTGTCACTCGAGCGCAACATTTGGTGGGGATGTTGATATCGCTTTCGTCACACCAATTCGTTTTAGTTTGAATCTGCCTGGTACTTATGAATGAATGTTTTCAAAATAAACTCGTTTCATCAATAAGAAAAAAAGAACGGGTTGGACGCATGTGTCGCTTTCCCTTTGGACGATAAAACTATAGAAGTGCTGTATCAAGTGTAACTCACGAAAATCTTGTTAGTTTTTGTCAACTTTTCAACTTTTTGGCATAAAAGTTGAAAATAATAGTATATATATATATATATATATATATATATATATATGAAATATATATATATATATATATATATATATATATATATATATATATATATATATATATATATATATATATATATATATATATATATATATATATATATATATATATATATATATATATATATATATATATATATATATATATATATATATATATATATATATATATATATGTGTGTGTGTGTGTGTGTGTGTGTGTGTGTGTGTGTGTGTGTGTGTGTGTGTGTGTGTGTGTGTGTGTGTGTGTGTGTGTGTGTGTGTGTGTGTGTGTGTGTGTGTGTGTGTGTGTGTGTGTGTGTGTGTGTGTGTGTGTGTGTGTGTGTGTGTGTGTGTGTGTGTGTGTGTGTGTGTGTGTGTGTGTGTGTGTGTGTGTGTGTGTGTGTGTGTGTGTGTGTGTGTGTGTGTGTGTGTGTGTGTGTGTGTGTGTGTGTGTGTGTGTGTGTGTGTGTGTGTGTGTGTGTGTGTGTGTGTGTGTGTGTGTGTGTGTGTATGTGTGTGTCTGTGTGTGTGTGTGTGTGTCTGTGTGTGTGTGTGTGTGTGTGTGTGTGTGTCTGTGTGTGTGTGTGTGTGTGTGTGTGTCTCTATCTATATATGCACTGTATGCATTATATGCACTGTATGTGCATATAATATGCACTGTATGTATATTTGCACTGGCTGAAAATGATCATCGTTCCGTTTCGTGTTTTTCTTAATACTTTGCTTCGCTCCTCATTTTTGGTTGTACATTATGTGTGGCCTCTGTTGTCCCTGACCGTATTCACTCCAGCAGCGTCAATTTATGGTCAATTTATGGAAGTTTAATGGGGGGGGAGTGTATTTTGTGAAATCTAAGGGGATATATTTATCGTTTCTTTAATTTTACCAATGAAAACACAAAAATATTTTAAAATCCCGATTAGACTAAGGGCAAAAATCTAGGGGGAGGCCAAACCTCTCCTATTCTCCCAAATGACACCACCGATTTACTCTCTAATTATTTATGTGTCATCCAAATGAAAATAAAATAAAAAGTCCGATCGACTGAAATGAAATTACTTTGATTGACTTTTGCAACACTTATTCCATGGGAGGTACGTTCGCAGTATTTTTTTTTTGGGGGGGGGGCGGGGGGTAGTAACTGAAAACAAATTTTATTTGTTACTCTTAATAAGAGGGGCCCTCAAATTTTCTGAAAATTTACAAATTTTAGGGAAGGCGGGCCCTGAGATCTCTCCCCTACGTACGTCCCTGATGCAAGGCGTCATTTAGCAGTAAGACCCTCAAATTTTCAGAAAATTTACATATTTTAGGGAAGGCGGTTCCTGAGATCTCTCTCATACGTACGTTCCTGATGCAAGGCTTCATTTGAGCATTAAGAAATGTTCCATCTTGATTTTTCAGGTTAACAAATCGTAATGGCATTAGTGTTACTACCATGTGATCTTCCATCATGGGGTGGACTAGAAGAACTTCTTCACTGCCTGCGACTTGCTGCAACGCCAAGTGAGATCGTATGCATTATGGCAAAGATTCGAGACCTGTGCTGGTTAGAATTAACTACATTTAATTAGATTTAGGTTAGCTTTCCTTCGATTATGTTAATATAACTTTCATTACTTTAATTTATATTAATATAATTAAGTGTAATTTAATTGCATTTTACTAAGTTTGGGTTGGATTTAATTGGATTATATTAATCTAAGTAGATTTTTTTGTATGCATCTTTGTCTAATAATTTTAGGATTGACTCTCAGCTACAGTTTAAGGTGGGATCGAGGGCAAATCTTTTTTTATTTTGATGGTCTCGGTACTTCAAGATCTCTGGTATTTACTTTTTACGTCCTTACTGTTTAATCTTTAATTAAAATGGTATAGAGTATAAATAATTCTACCCTAATCAATTTAAGATAAAGACTAAAGGAATAAGAAACTAGAGTATGGAATAAAAGCATAATTAATCAGCAATAAAAAATAATTTAACTTAAACTAGAAATTCCGAACCAAAAAATAACTTCATAAATAGTTAATATCATGCTAAATATATGATTAATTGGCTAAAAAAATTATCAAATCAAAAAAATTATGTATATATATATATATATACATATATATATATATATATATATATATATATATATATATATATATATATATATATATATATATATATATATATATATATATATATATATATATATATATATATATATATATATATATATATATATATATATATATATATAAATATATATAATTTTTTATTATATAATAATTATTTAAAGCTCCTATATGCAAAAATGTGGAATTTTGTATTCTTTTTTATGCCAGAAGAAAGATCACAGATGCGTGTTTATTTGTTTGTTTCTCCTTTCTTCCCAGGGGTGATCGAATCGACCCAGTGGTCCTAAAATATCGCAAAAGGACTCATTCGAGCGGAAAGTAAAATTTCTAGTGCCTTTTTAAAGTGATAAAAAAAACTTGGAGGGTAAATAGGCCCCCTCCCACGCTTATTTTATCCCAAAGTCACTGGAACAAAATTTTAAGATAGATATTTTGTTCAGCATAGTTGAAAAAATCTAATAACTATATCTTTAGGTGTAAAATGACCCGCCAGTGTCCCTGAAGAAGGGCTGCAAGTTGTGAACTTTGCCCATTGGTTACATATAGTATTTGTAATAGGAAAGTATAGAGCCATTTTTTTTGGGGGGGGGGGGGCTTGGGACGGATTTCTAAGGGGAGAATCTTCCTTTGGGAGGGATATTTCTGATGAGTGAATATTCTAGGGGAAATGTTACACAGGGGGCTTTTGATAGAATTACTATACGAAATTCTTTTTAAGTTTCTAACAATCTCTTTGCCAGTTTTTTTTACATGGAGATGTTCCGGGGGAATTATTCGGGAGCTTTTTTCCATGCATTTTGTTTTCTAGGAAATAATTTCCATGGAAGAGGACATATCTGGAGAGATTGAGAAACCAATTAGAGATTAAAGTCTTATTCCAATGAAAAAATGCCAAGGAGAATTTTTCAGGGTGAATCGTCCATAAGCAATTTTACAGAGAGGGGGGATTCTCAGCGAGGAAGGAACTGTCTGGAGGGGATTTGAAGGGAAGTGCACTTTACGCTGGATGAAACATCCACGGAGGAGTTTTCCGTGAGGGGAGGGGTATATTGTATAGAGGGTGAGCCAGATTTACCGGCATTATTTGAAAAACGAACAGATATTATGCCATAAATGAAGGGTTGCCCTCTCCTAAATACCTTATTCTTTACACTACACTTTGACTGTTTACTAAAATTGAAACACAGGGGCTGTTTAATAGGAAGCTTGCTTTAAAAGTGCTAACAGCTTTAGCATAAAGAGCAAGGTATTGAGGAGGGGTGACCCCTCATATCCGGAATAAATCTGCCAAAATTAATATGCAAATTCTGTTTTAATTTGTCATGCACGGTGAGCCTAAATCGAACCTGACTTTGTTGAAAACGTTCAGAAATTGAATAAAAAACTAATTTTTTTAACTAAAAGTAACGAGTGACATTAAAGCTTAAAACGAACAGCAATTATTCCTTATATGAAAGGAGCTCCCCCCCTCAACGCGTCACTCGTTACGCTAAAGTTTGACTCTTTTTGAACACTCTACTTTTTAAAACAATAAAAAACTTTAGCCTAAGGAGCGAGGCGTTGAGAGGGGGACATCCCTTTTCATATACGGAATATTTGTTGTTCGTTTTAAATTTTAATGACGCTCCTTATTTTCAGTTAGAAAAACTGCGTTTTTTTATTTAGTCAGGGTTGCAGCGATAGCTAGCAACCTAGTAAGAGACGATCACGTCCAATGTTAAGAAATATAAAAACCCATAGCTCCTAAAAATAGATTCAGATCGAAATAAAAAGTACACCATTAGAACCATCTTGTCTAAAACCTCTATATAGGAAACTTTCTGTCAATTGGCTTAAACAGCAAGGGAAATATATTGGCTTGAACATCAAGAAAAGGGGCAGCTACTACAGCATTCTGCCTAAAAGGCATCTTTTTTTTTCTCTATATTTTTTTTTCCACAGATAGCTTGGCACTGGAACATCGTAGAGAGTTGTTCAATGGCTCATTTTAAAGAAAATTAATAGATCTAGGGCCATTCATGATTAATTTTTTTTATTTTAAATAAATTCAATTTTTCTTGGTGAATGACGTCATAATCGTAGGTAGTAACCATATATGAAGTAATAAGTGAATGCAGTATTTATACGCCCCTATATTTCGACATCATAATATAAGACATACATATTTGACAGATATAGTTTATCATAGATGATGTTTGTCAATACATTTTTTCTTATATAATTATCCATTATTATGTGAAATGCAGTAATTTTTGAAGGATTTTAACAAAAAAATTATTTGTTCACTGAAACTAGAATAATTTCTGAAAATTTTAAACAGAATAATTTTATTTAACTGCAAACTGCAAAAATACTTATGATGTATGAGCAATTTAGTATAATTTTTTAATTCAAACCAAAAAAATGCCTTAAAATTCTAAAATTAGTTTGGTTTTTCTTTCGCTTAAAACGACTCGTTACGCCATTTTATGGGGTGTAATTATATTAAGGCATGAACTGTAGCCCCTAGTAACTGAAGTAATCAAGGGAATCCTTATATTTCCCATACCACGAATCAAACTCGAGCCAACTTTGTTAGGCTCTAGCTACCCGACATCTGATAACCAATTATGAAATAAAAGGGGAATGCAATATTTATACAGGTTTATCTTTCGATAAGATTTTTTTAAATTTTAGTTTTCAGTTCAGGATCGCTAATATTATCATGTAAACTGCAAAAATGTTGATGGTTTCTGAGCAATAATTTTAATTTTGAATGAAAACTAGAAAAATGCCTAAGAAAATTTAATTAGTTTCACTTATTAGGCCGTATAAGACGTAATAAATGAATGCAATATTTATGCATGTTTATCTTTCGACAAAATAATTTTTATTTTATTTCAGTTCTCAGTTCAGGATCGCTAAAGTCGTTATGTAAACTACAAAAATATTTATGGTGTCAGAGCATTAATTTTAACTTCTTTAATAATTACATATTCTCTGATCCGGGTTGCAGCGGTAGCTAGCAACCTAGTAAGATACGATTATGTCCCTTAGGAAAAAGTACAATAACCCATAACTTCTAAAAACAGAGTCAAATCGAAACAAGAAGTAACCTATTAGAGCCGCCTTGTCCGAAACTTTTAGATAGGGAACTTACCGTCTCTTGGCTTGAAGAACAAGGAAAATATGTTGGCTTGAAAATGAAGAAAAGTGGGTGAAACCCCGATATTCTGTATATAGGGCAATTTTTTTTCTCCTCAGATAGCTTGGCATTGGAACATCATACAGAGCTGTTTAATGGCTAATTTTAAAGGAAATTGTTGTGGTTAAAAACCTTTTGTAAATGAAAAAAATAAATTTTTAAACATGATTAATTTCTTACGAAAAACAACATTTTGCATGTACAAGATTGATCAACGATGTCATAATCATAGGTTGTAGCCTTGATTAAGAAAAAGCCGTATGATTTTTCCAGTGGAATTTCAAAGTATCCAGGTTACAGCGGTAGCTATCGGTAGCGGTAGATCATGTCCCACAGAATAAAACAAAATAGCCCATAACTCCTAAAACTATAGTCACATCAAAAACAGAAATAAATTTTTATAACCGCCTTGTCCAATACCCCTATATAGAAAACTAACTGACCCTTGGATTGAATAACAAGGAAAATATATTGGTTTAAAAATCAAGAAAAGTGGCTGAAGCCACGCTATTTTGCAAATAGGGAATCTGTTTTTCCTCAGATAGCTGGGCGCTGGAACATCGTAGACAGCTGTTTAAAGGCTGATTTTAAAGGAAATTGCCACATCTAGTGCTTTTTGCAATTAAAATTTTTTCTTTTTTAATATGAAACTTTTTAAGAATTTTTTATGAAAACTGCATTTTTCTATAACGTTGTAGTAGCTTATGTTGTTCTAGGAGTACAATACTGTATTAGCAAAGGTTATTATCATCGTCTACCATATGAGGATCAAAAAAGGATTTTTAAATAGTATTCTTATTTCGGGAAAACGTGATGTCGCGTTATTCCGAAATGCGCTAAATATAAATTTTTAGACAACTTTTTTTTCAAAATAGTCCAAAGATCAAGCTTATGGGGTTAATACACGCCACCAAAGCCTGGGGGCAAAGGTTGGAAGGGAAGGAAGGGATGGTTGTAAAAGCCTTAGAGGCTGCTCATTTGGCTTAAAATTGGAAGCGAAGGAGGGCTACTAGCCCCTCCCCCAACTACTCCTCTTTTCACGAAGCGCATTTTATTGAAATTGTGAATGAGCCATTTGGTTCAAAATAGTCTAAAGATCACATGAAAATCCGTCTAGGGTTGAAACAACCCCCCAGAGCCTGGGGAAAGCTCTGCCCGGGGGACATATAAGGTCTTCATGGAATGGGTGGTCGTAGAAACATTAGATGGGGCTTATTTGATTTGAAATTGAAAGTTATAGTGCCATGTTTTAGAGTCAAAAGTGATTTGAGAGCAACCAGACCTTGCTCATCATTTCTTACATCCTTTTTTTCAGCACTGCTGAAAGGTTCAGTACTTATGCGTTTGGGAATGTCAACCCCCCTTCCCGAGGCTTCAGGGCAAGCACTGTATGTTAGGCAATTTTTTTCATTGTTTACATATAGTATATGTTATTGAGAAAGGATATGCAAGTTCGACTTCTGCTTCCCCAAAATACGAAGGACATTAAGGTTAGTCTTTCATGGAGCGTCGAGGGGAGTATTAAAATAAACCAAACCATGTTATGTGGTCTATATGGGTTGTCAAAAGAGCATAGCAAAGGAATGACTGAGTATATTAATTTGGAACTTTCAGGAAATGATAAGGGAGATGATCAATTGCTCCAAAAGGCAATATTTTATCGCTACTACTACTATATCTACCATTACTCCCACAACTACTATTAATAAAACTACCACTACTATCACTAAAACTACTACGTCTGTAGCGAGTACTATTAAGGCTGAATTTGATGGGAAACTTAAATTAAACCAAAACATACTATGTGCATACAAATTTCTGATACAGGCGTATCAGAAATATTTTTGGAACGGCTTATCGTATCAAGAGGAAACTTCAGGGGCATCATGTGTTGGATCTTCAGTTAACCAAATAGCAAAATGAACTTGCTGCTACTGCTATTAATGCTGCTGCTACTACTGTTACTACTACTAATAATAATGAACTATCACTACTACTACTGTTCCTACCAGGGCTGGATAAAGAGTGATTGGAGGGATTGGGTCTAATCGGCCACCGTGTTTGAAAGGGCCCCGCATGCAGTTGAATCTTTCCCATGAAAAAAAGCTTAGAGGATTACATTTATTTATAAAGATTAATGAAAATGATTTTATTATTTATACTCCTTGTTTTCAAGAATCAAAATACACTTCTAGCCATTTCAGCGAATGTCTTATTGTAGGTATATTTACTTCATTAAAAACTGGAATATCTTTATAAAATTTATCCATATAGTTTCTATGATTAATAGATAAATGGATAAAGTCTTGTTCTTTCCAGTCATTCCAGTAAATATTATATAGTTGATGAGCCAAATTGTGAACACCAAATTTTAGCTTCACTCTGTTCACTAGCCCAGGGTTTTTGTATAGTACTTTGACAGTAGGGCGTTCACCAGCATTATAATACCACAGGTCAGGTTTATACTTCTTGTATGTCTCCAAGTAAAGTTTTAAAAATCGAGCTTTTGTATGGGCAATCTGCACTTGAGTTCCTATGAATTGCCCTTCATCTCATCCCAGAGTCATTTCGTATTTTATATATTTTCTTAAAGACTTCACTACAAACATATCACTGTCCAAATATATACCTCCGTATTTCTGAAGTATTTGATTTCGAGCAACGTCAGAGCCATGGTAAAGTCTCCATGGTACACTCAAACTCTGGCCATAAATTTCACTAGGTATTGCTAAATATTTAATAGCGACTTTCCTTTCAAATTTCTCATCTTTTAGCAGCTTTTCCTAATATTCGCCATTGAAGTTGATTTGATTTGCATGAAAATAAATAAATTCGCGATTATGATTTAAGTAAGCACTACGAATATATACATAGTCAACAAAAGTAAAAGTGGTTTTGTTAAACCTTAACATTAAATGTATAACATTGGGAACTATGTCGATATTACCCTGTGTAGTATTGTTGACTTAATTGGACCTAAGACTTACACGTTCGGATTTACTTGAAAAACATAATAGCACTGAAGTGACCAGGAGTCCACCCCATATGATTATCAAAAGGATAATCTTTTTGTTGACAGACATTTCGTAACTAGAGAGGAATGACTTGGATTAAATACTAAACAAAAACCGTATTCATTGTGAAAAAAGTGAACCTTACATAATTCAATTCAGTTGGCAGAATTGGCTTGTTTTGTTTTAGAATCCAACAAATTAGGAAATTCTTTTGCAATTTTTTTTCTTTTATTCAGAGAATTTGAATGAAAATTAACACATTATTTTTTATATTTGATACATTAGCTTTTATTAGGAATGGTTTCCCTCTGCAGCTGGCGGGGCGCTGGAACTTCATACGGACTCGTTTAAGGACTCAGTTTAAAGTAATCTCTTATATCTAGTCACTATTGTAATTTTTCATAGAGACGATACTTTTGTCAACATATGAAGAACCGTTTATATTGCAATTGTATCTATCTGGTTTATATGCAAAGTAACACAAGAGACGAAAATTAACGAACAAGAGAGTAGTGAAGAATTATTGTATACAAAGTAATATTTGGCAGGAATAGTCACTAGTGATAAATCATTAGGGGTGGCACCGTAACTGGGTCATTTTCGTGGATTCGGGGAACCTAATTTTTATTTAGGGGTGACACATAGATTTTCGGGGAAATCCCCGAAAATTCGGGGATAGTGCAAGCCCTGCTTGATCTCCAACCGGGAAAATAGAAATACACGAGAAAAGAAAAGCTCCGACTTTGTGGTTGACGCAATAAGGAATTGCTGCAAAATTAATTCAAAATCAGCCGAACGCTGCCACCTCTGCTGGCGACTGCGTGCTTGCAAAACGCAGGCGGCGTTGCGACACTTCGGTGGTGGTCAACCGGGCTTCTTATTGGTGGCGTTCAGTCAATGTGCCGGCGCGGCACCAGGGTCTAGTTGGCACACTGAACAATAAATAGAAGCAAGGGATTTCCAGGAGGATCGCCCCTGATTGGGAACAACAATCCCGTAAGCACGTTTAATGGCGAAGGTCGTGTGTTTCACAATGAATTTCATGGTTTTGTGGAGCGATTCAGAAATCATTAACTCGAGGTATTTCAACTATAGCACAGCAGGGTGTGAATGATTCACAAGAGAAACACTATTGCTCTTAGCCGTGTTGAAAGCTAGAAAGTTGCACTTTTCAATGTTCATTAAAAGTCCGATTGACTGAAATTCGTTTTGCAGTCTATTTAAGTTATCTTGCAAGTCAATCTTCGATCTGGTGAGAAGAAGAACATCATCGGCATAAGCTATATAAGATATGTCGGTAACGTGAAGTAGAAGAGATGAAGAGATGTGGTTCAGAATCTGGGAAATCGCATGCTTGAAAATGACAGGACTAAGAGCACTGTCCTGACTCACGCCTCTTTTGACTTTAATTGGTTTGAAACTGTGTCTCGTTATTTGGCAGATACTGTTGAATTTGCGTACAGGAATTTTCTAGTTTTGACGATACTCACACTTACGCCGCTGTGCAATAGAGTATCAAGAAATTGTATGTGATTAGACCTATCAAATGCTTTCGATAAATCAACGGTGCACACATAAAGAGGTGACTTTTTACTCTCCGAATCCATTGACACCTTTGCTAGTAATCTATGTGCCTTTGGGCAACCAATGCCTTTTTGGAATCAAAGCTGGTTATCTCCAATAAGTCCAGTGTCTAGCTCGGGAAAACGAGCATGTTCCAATATTTTACTCAAAATCCACGATGCACTGATAGGCTGTAAGATTTGTAAGATTTCGCTTTCTTCGGTTTCGATAGTTTCCTTTTGGGAAACTGTCGGGAACAATACCCCTAGTGACGCAATCTGGAATAGAAGTTGCAGATGAGAATAGAAGCTATCAGGTAAGTTTTTAAAGTGCATTGTTGAAAGGCTGTCAGTGTCTATCCCGTTATTACCTTTAGACAGAGCATTTCTTACGGTGGTTTTAACCTGTTTTAGCGATATGGCGACAACGTAATCCTGTCCTGAAAAACGTCCAAGCCAGCTAGTAGCCTCCTCATCATAATATTTGCTTGTGGCAAAATTTTAGATTCCGTAAACTGACTTGTAATAAGAATTTCAATCATCCATAGTCAGAGTAGAACTTGGTGAACTGCCATCAGTTCGGACTATATTTTGCCACGATATCTTATTTCCAGTGAAATATTGTCCGATAAAACGGTATTTTTTCAGCTCAGCCTTCAAGATCCGTTTCAACTCAAAAAATTCCAGTATACGGGTCTTCCACATGCAGTCCAAATGCTCAGCTACATTTTTCCGCGTTGCTTTGCTGTCTGAAACTCAACAGACTCGAACCATCTCGGTTTTTGTGTGTCAATCTTTACACTCCTAGTAGGGACTTCTGTTTGATTCAACCACTTTCATGGCATGAACAATCTGATAGTAATAAGTGTTAAGATCAATCACGGCAGATCCTTCAGGAAGACTGGAGCACAGTAAGTGGAATGGAACTTTCATGCAAGAAAGAATAGAGGAGACAGTGTCCATATACAAATCAGCATCGGATTTATTCCAATTCTTTTTCTGCACTCACATCCTTGTCTTTTGAATATTCATGTTCTGTGATGGCTGTAGATGAAAAGATAGTCCACGATGATCACTAATTGGATCATCTGTGTATACTGTGACGGGGAGATAAGGAATGGATCTACATGACAGAATGTGCTCAGCGTTGGATGTATGTCCACTAGAATGGGTATATGTAAAATCAAAAGACTTTGGCCAAATTTGAAAGGAAGCGGGTAGGCAATTCATAAAAATGTCAGAGTGGATATTGTCTTTTTCTGGATCGTAGTTGAAGTCACCAGCCATAACCCATTTTCCTCCACTATGCTCAAGAGATTCCAGATGTCACCAAAGTGCATCAGATGCTTTAGAAAACTTTGTCAGCGGGATAGAATTATTATAATTAGTAGGCATATATACATGTATTAACTCAGTACCCACAACAAAAACAGACAAAAATTTACTGTTTTAATTGTCAACTTTGATGATAATTCTTTCCTTGTATACGTTGCAAGGCCTCCAGACGGACGCCTTGCCGATAACTTAGCCAGCTGTATGAAAATATCGTGCGATTTGGATCTATTTAAGAAATTTGCTTTCAATCCAGAGAGTATATGTTCCTGAATGAATAGCACATCGTACAGCTGAAGGAGATCATCCAGAGCTTTTTCTTTATTGTAACACCCATTAATATTTAGGCTTAGAGCTTTTATAGAACTATTAATGCATAACTTTTATTTCTCAAAATTTCTTCTAGTTTCTGAAATTTTAGGCTAAGACAGACATGTGGTTCATTGCATGAGATACATTTAGGTTCTACATTACATGGCGAGTCCTTGTTACTGGTATGATGTCCAGAACATATAGCACATCTGGTATCGCTTTTATGGCTTTCAATAAGGTGGTCAAAGCTTTGGTACCTAAAGCACCTTCGTGGGGCTTGTTTGTACTTGACCACTCGGTAAAAAATCATATCCCAATTTAATTCCACTAGAAACTGCCAAGTTCAATGACTGCCTATTCTTGAAAGTCAATTTGAAAAGACAGTTTCAGTTCGGCCAAAGCACGAGGCTTCCTCTATTGGGTCGGGGTTGCGTACTGCCAGCAAACTTGCAATAATATCCGTAGAGAGAACTCGTACAACGCCAAATTGTTTTTCTTCTGTAAGTTTACATTTGATATTGTTTGGGCTACCATTCGGTAATTTTGTAGAGAGAGCGGTAGGGGCCTACTTGCAAAAATCTCTAGCTTTAAAATTGTCATTAAATTTGACTTGTTGCTTGTTATCTTTTAACTGCTTGACTCCTTGTATCCCATCTTCGGATTGGGGTTCACTAAATGCCTGATGTCTGGACAAAGGGTCCATGGAAGGAGCGTCTTCTATGAAGGCAGAGCACGGTGGAGTCTCTCTCGTTTTAGCTATAACAGTGGCTGTTGATGGAAAAGCTGCCAGGTTGATAACTTTAGTGTACTGTTTCACCACCGACATTGAGCTTTTGAGATCCCGAATTTCTCCTATTAAAATGGAGAAATTTGTTTCAGGAATCTGTGGGACACTCGAAGGGTGGGAGATTACAAAGGTTGGAAGCTGAATGTTTTTCCTGTCACAATCGACAGGAATATATTACACACTACTACCACTACTAACAACTCAATGCGTCAATCTGATCAATCTTTTCGTTACCCAACGTCACCTTTTCATCTTCACTTATTCCTAGCCTTAGTGATTTAGTCTTCTTAAGATTTTTTTTTCAACACCTTTTCAAACATTATCCTAAACCTTGGCAACAGAGAAACTTAAAAATATTCAGCAAGTACGATATGTGCGCACTTTAGACTATTCGCGAAAATACCATGCTGAAATGAATTTACTAAATTCAAATGAATTTACTGAAAAAAAATGCATTGTCATTTTAATATACATATGCTGATATTTATTCCTTAAAATCTTAAATGATTTTTGATTCCTTAAAGTTAGAAAAGTGAAAACATTTAAAAGAATTTTTTTTCAGTAAAGAACAAATTATATTCTGGCTTTTAGAACCCTACTCATATTAATTTCTGCTCGTTTTGAGCTTCACTCTTATTTATTTTAATTTCTGTTTGTTTTGGGTTTCATTTATTTATTGATACTGATTTGTGGTAGATTATTTTTAATTCTTATTCTTGGTAGATTAGTTGATCCTATTTTGGCTCATTTTGGTTTAATGCAGTTCTTTACTGTTTTTTTAAAACTTATTTTGTTGAAAAAGTTTTTTTTTAATTAATTTCTGGTCATTTTATATTGACATAATCTTTTTCAGCGAGAAAGCTCTTCTAAAGTTAAACAACCATCCATTTCATAAAAACCTTAAATACCCCCTGGCCCTAGCTTACAACCCTTGCCCTAATCTCTGGAGATTGTTTCAACCCCTAAGGCCTTGTTATATGATATTTAAACCATTTTGGATAGAATAACTATCTCGAAATTTCTATTAGTTGCATTTCAAGCCAATATGACGTATGTGTCGATAAATAAAAGTTCAAATAGAGATAAAATCCTTTTAATAGACAGTGATTGATAGAAATTCACAAAAATACTAGATATTTTGGTCACATATACATTGACTGTCATCAGTAGTAAAACTAAAATAAAACAATATAAAACAAAAGTTTATATACTAAATCAAATAACACTACATATTGTTTAAATCTCTAATTCTTTTTAAAGCAAAGGCGGAAGCTATTCTCTTTGACCTTCTTGGATTCTATTCATTAGCGTTCAATGATATAACATTTGGACAAAGGTCAACTAAATTGGGTGAATTGAACTTTACTCTGTCAGATTTTGATAAATTATCATAGATCGAGTTCAGCCCATATTCACATGTATCCCGATTCAGAGCAATATTCTTGAATAAGATTTTCTTTATTTCAAGAATTTCACGAAAATTTTGCTTTAAACCCCGATCCCTAGAAATCAAAGAGACATTCTCGAACAAAATAAAATGGTCTGGAATTTTCCAGACCATTTTATTTTGTTCGAGAATGTCTCTTTGATTTCTAGGGATCGGGGTTTAAAGCAAAATTTTCGTGAAATTCTGGAAATAAAGAAAATCTTATTCAAGAATATTGCTCTGAATCGGTATACAGGTGAATTTCGGCTGGACTCTATCTATGATAATCTATCAAAATCTGACAGAGTAAAGTTCAATTCACCCAATTTAGTTGACCTTTGTCCAAATATTATATCATTGAACGCTAATGAACCGAATCCAAGAAGGTCAAAGAGAATTTGGACAAACATTTGGACAAAGGTCAACTACATTGGGTGAATTGAACTTTACTCTGTCAGATTTTAATAAATTATCATAGATAGAGTCCAGCCCATATTCACTTGTATCCCGATTCAAAGCAATATTCTTGAATAAGATTTTCTTATTTCCAGAATTTCACGAAAATTTTGCTTTAAACCCCGATCCCTAGAAATCAAAGACATTCTCGAACAAAATAAAATGGTCTGGAAAATTCCAGACCATTTTATTTTGTTCGAGAATGTCTCTTTGGTTTCTAGGGATCGGGGTTTAACGCAAAATTTTCGTGAAATTCTGGAAATAAAGAAAATCTTATTCAAGAATATTGCTCTGAATCGGTATACAGGTGAATTTCGGCTGGACTCTATCTATGATAATTTATCAAAATCTGACAGAGTAAAGTTCAATTCACCCAATTTAGTTGACCTTTGCCCAAATGTTATATCATTGAACGCTAATGAACCGAATCCAAGAAGGTCAAAGAGAATAGCTTCCGCCTTTGGTTTGAAAAAAATTAGAGATTCAAACAATATGTAGTGTTATTTGATTTAGTATAATAACTTTTGTTTTAAATTGTTTTATTTTAGTTTTACTACTGATGACGGTCACTGTATATGTGACAGAAATATCTAGTATTTTTGGGCATTCCTATCAATCACTGTCTATTAAAAGGATTTTATCCCTATTTGAACTTTTATTTATCGTCATGGAAAGGCAGTGTGGTCTCCGAAATTAATGACGTATGTGTGGGTGTGGGGGGGGAGCTGCCTTCCGATGACTTTAACTCTTAAGAAGAACACTAGAGTGTCTGATTACCAATCCAATGAGCCCCCGACGAAGTTTATAAGACCATGGTTTCTATAAAAACCTTATGTTTCCCCAAGGCATAACTTACAACCTTTACCTTGAGGGCTGGGGATTTGCTATCCTCAAAGACATAATTTCCAGACCGTTCTGATACGCTGAACAAAATGGTTATCTCAAAGTTTTGATTGGAAGTCTTGGGGAAAATTATGGGCATGGAGGGCACTTGCCCTTTGATTACTTTCTACTAATAAAAAAGGCACTAGTCTTCTCAATTTTCGATCAAATGAGCCCTTTTTGAAGCTTCTACGACAAAAATTTCTATAAAAGCCTTACATGTTCCGAGGGCATAACTTACGATCCTTGTCCTGAGGGCTATGGCGGAGGGAGGATTGTCATCCTCAAAGACATAATTTCCAGACCTTTCAACTACGTTGAACAAAATGGCCATTTCAAAATGTTGATTGGAAATGTTTGGGGAAATGATGGGCGTGGGGGATTCCCCCTCCGAATACTTTTGACTATTAAAAAGGGCAATAGCCCGTTTTAGTAGTCATCCTCAAAGACATAATTTTCGGAACTTTCAACTATGTTGAAACAAAAATGGCTGCCTCAAAATTTTGGTTGGATGTGTTTGGGGAAAAGGTGGGCGTGAGAGCGGGGTTAGTTACCGTCCAATCACTTTCCACTGTTAAAAAGAGCACTAGCCCTTTGAACTTCCAATCGAATGCTCCCTTTTCAAGTTTTCTACAACAAAGCTTTCAATAAAAACCTTATATGCCACCAGGGCATAACTTACAACCTTAGCCCTGAGGGCTCTGGGGGGAGTTTCTCCCTCAAAGATCAAATTTCCCGAACTTTCAACTACGTTGAACAAAATGGCTATATGAGAATTTTGATTGCTTGTGTTTGGGGAAATGTTGGGCGTGAGAGGGGGGTTAGTTACCCTCCAATCACTTTCGACTACTAAAAAGGGCACGGGCCCTCTCGATTTTTAATTGAATGAGCCCCTTTTGAAGTTTCTACGACAACACGATCTATAAAAACCTTATATGCCCCCAGGGCATAACTTACAACCTTGCCCTGGGGACTTTGGGGGGTTTTCATCCTCAAATACATAATTTCCAGAACTTTCAACTACATTGAACAAAATGGCTATCTCTAAAATTTGATTGAATGTGCTTGGGGACATGGTGGGCGTGAGAGGGGGTTAGTTGCTGTCCATTCACTTTCGACTATTAAAAAGGGCACTAGCCCTTTCAATTTCCAATCAAATGAGCCCTTTTTGAAGAATAAGAACTTTATATGCCCATATGGTATAATTTACAACCCTTGCCTTGAGGGATCTGAGAGGGCTATCATCCTCAAACACCTAATTTCCAGAACTTTCAACTACGTTGAACAAAATTGATATCTCAAAATTTTGATTGGATGTGCTTGGGGAAATGCTGGACGTGAGGGGGGGTTAAGTTGCCCTTTATACACTTTTAACTATTAAAAGCCCTTTCAATTTCAAATTGAATGAGCCCTTTTTGAAGCTTCTTCATTATCGCTTTCTATAAGAACCTTATATGCCCCAGGGCATAACTGAAAACCCTTGCCCTGAAAGCTCTGGGGCGGTGTTTCTGGGAAAATGGTGGGTATGGGAGGGTGGTTAATTGCCCTTCAATCACTTTTGACTATTAAAAAGGGCACTAGCCTTTTGAATTTCCAATAGAATGAGCCCTTTTTTAAGTTTCTGTGACAAAGCTTTCAATAAAAACCTTTTATGCCCCCCAGGGCACAACTTATAACCCTTGCCCTGAAGACTGTGGAGGGAGTGTCCCGCTCAAAGACATAATTTCAATCGAATATTTCCAATAATTCCAATCGAATGAGCCCCTTTTTGAAGTTTCTTCAACATCTTTTTCTATAAGAACCTTATATAACCCAGGGCATAATAGACAACTCTTGCCCT
Organism: Artemia sp. Qi Xiang Cuo; assembly: GCF_049724085.1. Taxonomy (NCBI): domain Eukaryota; kingdom Metazoa; phylum Arthropoda; class Branchiopoda; order Anostraca; family Artemiidae; genus Artemia; species Artemia sp. Qi Xiang Cuo. The sequence continues at coordinate 5,347,256 of NC_142812.1, read as the reverse complement.
GAGGGCTCTGGGGTGGGGTTCTTGGAGAAATGGTGGGCGTGGGAGGGTAGTTAGTTGCCCTCCAATCACTTTTGACTATTAAAAAGGGCACTAGCCCTTTATATTTCCAATAGAATGAGCCCTGTTTCAAGTTTATGTGACAAAGCTTTCAATAAAAACCATTTATGCCCCCCAGGGCACAACTTATAACCCTCGCCCTGAAGACTGTGGAGGGAGTGTCCCGCTCAAAGACATAATTTACAAAACTTTGAACTGCTTTGAACAAAATGGCTATCTCAAAATTTTTATTGGATGTGTTTGGGGAAATGGTTGGCTTGGAAGGGGTTTTAGTTGCCTTCCAATTACTTTTGACTATTAAAAAGGGTACTAGCCATTTCAGTTTCCAATCGAATTAGCCCTTTTTGAAGTTTCTATGACAACACTTTTTATAAAAAACCATATATGCTGCACAGGCATAATTTACAACCCGTGACCTGAGGGCTGTTGGGGGGGGGGGGGGGTTCATCCTCAAAAACTAACTTCCAGAACTTTCAACGACGTTGAACAAAATGGCTATTCCAAAATTTTGGTTGGATGTGTTTGGGAAAAATGTGGGGATGAGAGGGGGGTTAGTTGCCCTCCAATCACTTTCAACTATTAAAAAGGGCACTAGCCCTTTAAACTTCCAATTTAATGAGCCCTTTTCAAAATTTTACGACAAAGCTTTCAATTAAAACGTTATTTGCACCAGAGGCATAACTTACAACTTTAGCCCTGAGGGCCCTGGGGGGAGTGTCTTCCTCAAAAAACAAATTTTCAGAACTTTGAACTGCGTTGAACTAAATGGCTATCTGAAAGTTTTGATTGGATGTGCTTGGGAAGATGGTGGGCGTGAGAGGGGGGTTAGTTACCCTCCAATGCCTTTCGACTACTAAAAAGGGCACTACCCTCTCAATTTCCGATTGAATGAGCCTGTTTTTAGGTTTCTACGACAATACTATCTATAAATACCTTATATGCCCCCAGGGCATAGCTTCTAACGTTTGCCCTGGGGGCTCTGAGGTGTTTGTAATCATCAGATATATAATTTTCAGAACTTTCGACTACGTTCAACAAAATAAATATATCAAAATTTTGATTGGATGTGTTTGGGGAAATTGTGGACGTGAAAGGAGGGTTGGTTGCCCTTCAATCCCTTTTGAATATTTAAAAGGGCACTAGCCCTTTCAATTTCCAATCGAATGAACCCTTTTTCAAAGTTTCTTCAATATCGCTTTCTATAAAAACCTTATATGCCCCCAGGGCATAACTGACTACCCTTGTCCTGAGAGCCATGGGGGGATGTTTGGGGAAAGGGTGGGCGTGAGAGGGGAGTTAGTTGCCCTCCAATCACTTTTGACTATTAAGAAGGGATCTAGCCCTTTGAATTTCCGAAAGAATGAGGCCTTTTTCAAATTTCTACGACAAAGCTTTCAACAAAAACCTTATATACCCCCAGGGCATAACTTACAACATTAGCTCCGAAGTTCAGGGGGGGGGGGTGTCTTCCTCAAAGACCGAATTTCCGGAACTTTCAACTACTTTGAAAAAAATATGGCTATCCGAAAATTTTGATTGGATGTGCTTGGGGAAATGTTGGGCGTGAGAGGGGGTTAGTTACCCTCCAATCTCTTTCTACTACTAAAAAGGGCACTAGCCCTCTCAATTTTCAATTGAATGGGCCTCTTTTGAAGTTTCTACGCAAACGCTATCTATGAAAAAACCTTATATGCCCCCAGGGCATAACTTAAAACCTTTGCCCTGGGAGTTCTGGGGGTTTGTCATCATCAAATACATAATTTCCAGAACTTTCAACTACGTTGAACAAAATTGATATCTCAAAATTTATATTGGATGTGTTTGGGGAAATGGTGGGCATGAGAGGGGGGCTAGTTACCCTCCAATCACGTTCGAGTATTAAAAAGGGCACTAGCCCTCTCCATTTCCTATCAAATGAGCCCTTTTTGAAGTTTCTTCAACATCGCTTTCTATAAGAACATTATATGCCCCCAGGGCATAACTGACCATCTTTGTCCTGAGGGCTCTGGGTTGGGTGGTTTTGGGAAATGGTGGGCGTGAGAGGGGTGTTAGTTGCCCTCAAATCACTTTCGACTATTAAAAACAGCCCTTTTGACATTTCGAAAGAATGAGGCCTTTTCAAATTTCTACGACAAATCTTTCAACAAAAACCTTATATCCCCCCAGGGCATAACTTACAACCTTAGCTCTGAAGTTTAGGGGGGAGTGTCTTTCTCAAAGACCGAATTTCCAGAACTTTCGACTACTTTGAAAAAAATGGCTATCTGAAAATGTTGATTGGATGTGCTTGGGGAAATGTTGGGCGTGAGAGGGGGTTAGTTACCCTCCAATCTCTTTCTACTACTAAAAGGGCACTAGCCCTCTCAATTTCCAATTGAATGGACCTCTTTTGAAGTTTCTACGAAAACGCTATCTATGAAAAAACCTTATATGCCCCCCAGGACATAACTTAAAACCATTGCCCTGGGAGTTCTGGGGGTTTGTCATCATCAAATACACAATTTCCAGAACTTTCAACTACGTTGAACAAAATGGCTATCTGAAAACTTATATTGGATGTGTTTGGGGAAATGGTGGGCATGAGAGGGGGGCTAGTTACCCTCCAATCACTTTCAAATACTAAAAAGGGCACTAGCCCTCTCAATTTCCAATCAAATGAGCCCCTTTTGAAGTTTCTACGATACAAATTTTTATAAGAATCTCATATGCCCCCAAGGCATAACTTAAAACCCTTTCCCTGAGGGCTTTGAGGGGACTAATATCCTCAGAGACCTAATTTCTAGAACTTTCAACTACGTTGAACAAAATGAATATCTAAAAATTTTGATTGGATGTGTTTGGGGAAATTGTGGACGGCAGAGGGGTTGAGTTGCCCTTCACTCGCTTTTGACTATTAAAAAGGGATCTAGCCCTTTCAATTTCCAATCGAATGAGCCCTTTTTGAAGTTTCTTCAACATCGCTTTCTATAAGAACCTTATATGCCCCCCAGGGAATAACTGACAACCCTTGCCCGGAGGTTTTTTTGGGGGGGAGGTGTTTGGGTAAACTGTGGACCTGAGAGGCAGGTTAGTTGCCCTCCAATCACTTTCGACTATTATAAAGGGCGCTAGCCCTTTGAATTTCAAATTGAATGAGCCTTTTTTCAATTTCTACGACAAAGCTTTTAATAAAAACCTTTTATGCCCCCCAGGGCACGACTTATAACCTGCGCCCTGAAGACTGTGGGGGGAGTGTCTTGCTCAAAGACATATTTTCCAGAACTTTCGCCTGCGCTGAATATAATGGCTATCTCAATATTTTGATTGGATGTGTTTGGGGAAATAGTGGGCTTGGAAGGGGTGTTAGTTGCCTTCCATCACTTTCGACTATTAAAAAGGGCAGTAGCAATTTCAATTTCCAATCGAATGAGCCCTTTTTGAAGTTTCTACGACAGCGTTTTCTATAAAAACCTTACATTCCCCCAGGGTATAACTTATAAACCTTGCCCTGAAGACTCTGGGGTGAGTGTCCTGCTCAAAGACCTAATTTCCAGAACTTGGAACTACGTTGAACAAAATGGCTATTTCAAAATTTTGATTGGATGTGTTTGGGGAAAAGATGGGCGTGAGAGGGGGGCTAGTTGCCTTCAAATAGATTTTGTCTATTAAAAAGGGCACTAGTCCTTTCCATTTAGAATCGAATGAACCCTTTTTCAAGTTTCTTCGACAACACTTTCTGTAAAAACCTCATATTCCCCGAGGGCATAACTGACAACCCTTGCCCTGAGGGCTGTGGGGGAGTGCCCTCCTCAAAAACGTAATTTCCATCTACAAATCAACTACGTTGAAGAAAATGGCTACCTGAAAATTTTGATTAGATGCGTTAGGGGAAATGGTGGGCGTGGAAGGGTGTTAGTTGCCTTCCAATCACTTCCGACTATTAAAAAGTGCACTATCCATTCCAATTTCCAATCGATTGAGTCCTTCTCGAAGTTTCTACGACAACTCCTTCAATACGAAGTGCCCTGGTCTAAAAAAAAATACATTATTCCAACATCGTTCTTTACATAGGCAGCGCTATTGCACTGCCTATGATAAACACAGAAATCTCTGCTGTATTCATCTCAATCAATTTGATTCTAATTCCAGTCGAATGATTGGAAAAGGGTGTATAACAACATACACCCTTTTAAAATCTGGACACAAATAGTTTTTAAACATTTAAACATAGTTTTTAAACATAATCGGCAAATGGGAGGGTGGGTGTGAGAGGGGGATTAGTTGCCCTCCAATCACTTTCGACTATTAAATCACTTTCTTTAGAATTAATCCAATCACTTTCGACTATTAGAAGTTCCTACGACAACTCCTTCAATACGAAGTGCCCTGGTCTAAACAAAAAAAAATAATAATACATTGTCTATAGCCCATCTTTACTATAAAAATGTCAAGCCTTCCAGTCATTTTCGACTATGACAAAGGGCACTAGCCCTTTGAATTTCCAATCAAATGAGCCTTTTTTAAGTTTCTACGACAACACTTTCTATAAACACCTAATATGCCCCAGGTCATAAATTACAACCCTTGTCCTGAGGGCTATGAAGGGGTTGTCATCCTCAAATACCCACTTTCCAGAACTTCCAACTACGTTAAACAAAATGGCTATCTCAAAATGTTCATTGGATATGTTTGGGGACATGGTGGGCGTGAGAGGGGCGTTACTTGCTCTCCAATCACTTCCGACTATTAGAAAGGGCACTATCCCTTTCAATTTACAACCGAATGAGCCCTTTTTGAAGTTTTTACGGCAACGCTTTCTATAAAAACCTTATATACCCCAGGGCATAACTTACAATCCTTGCCCTGAGGGCTGTGAGGGGGCTATCATCCTCAAAGATATAATTTCCGGACCTTTCAACTACGTTGAACAAAATAGCTTTCTCAAAATTTTGATTGGATGTCTTTGGGAAAATGGTGGGGGTGAGAGGGGGTTAGTTGCCATCCAATCACTTTCTATTATTAAAAAGGGCACTAGCCGTTTCAATTTCCCATCAAATTATTCCTTTCTGAAGTTTCTAAGACAACGTAATCTTTAAAAATACCTTATATGCCCCCAGGGTATATCTTACAACCCTTGCCCTGAGAGCTGTGGGGGGAGTGTCATCCTCAAAAACTTAATTTCTGGACTTTTTAACTACGTCAAACAAAATGGCTATCTCAAAATTTTGATTGGATGTGTTTGGGGAGATGGTGGGTGTGAGAGGGGTGTTAGTTATCCTCCGATCGGTTTTGACTATTAAAAAGGGGACAAGCCATTCTAATTTCCAATCGAATGAGTTTTTTGACGTTTTTGACGTTTCTATAACATCACTATCTATAAAAACCTTATATACCCCATGGCAAAACTTACGACCCTTGTCCTGAGGGCTCTGAGGGGGTTATCATCCTCAGAAACCTAGTTTGTAAAACTTTTAACTACGTTGAATAAAATGGCTATCTAAAAATTTTTATTGAATGTCTTTGGGGGAAAGGTCGGGGCGAGAGGGGGGTTAGCTGCCCTCCAATCACTTTCGACTATTAAAAAGGGCAGAAGCCCTTTGAATTTCCAATTGAATGAACCCTTTTTCAAGTTTCTTCGACATTTCTATAAAAACCTTATATGCCCCCAGGGCAGAACTTACAACCCTTACCCTGAGGGCTGTTGGGGGAATGTCATCCTCAAAGATATAATTTTCGGACCTTTCAACTACTTTGAGCAAAATGGCTATCTCAAAATTTTGATTGGATGTGTGTGGATGAATGGTGGGTGTGGAAGGGGTGTTAGTGGCCTTCCGATCAGTTTCGACTACTAAAAAGGGCACTAGCCATTTCAATTTCCAATCAAATGAGCCCTTTTTGAAGTTTATACGACAACGTTTTCTATAAAAATCTAATATACCCCAAGGGCATAACTTACCACCCTAGCCCTGAGAACTTTGGGGGGGGGGCTTGTCATCTTCAAAGACCTAATTTCCAGAACTTAAAACTACGTCAAATAAAATGGCTATCTCTAAATTGTGATTGGATGTGTTTGGGGAAAAAGTGTTCATGAGTAGCCATTATCATAGCCTCCAATCACATTTGAAGTAGCCATTTTTGAAGTTTCTACAACAACACTTTCTATAAATACCTTATATGCTCCCAGGGGATAACTTGCAGCCCTTGCCCTTAGGGCTGTGGGGGAGTTTTCTCCTAAAAAACATATTTTTTTATCTCGAAATCAACTACGCTGAACAAAATTGCTATCTCAAAATTTTGATTGGATGTGTTTGGGGAAATACTGGGCGTGGAAGGGGTGTTAGTGGCCTTCCAATGTATTTCTACTATTAAAAAGGGCACCAGCCATTTTAATTTCCAATCGAATGACCCTTTTCCAAGTTTCTACGACAACTCCTTAGATACGAAGCACCCTGGTCTAAAGGGAAAAAAATACATTGTACCAACATCATTCTTTACTTAGGCAGCGCGATTGCGCTGCCTATGATTAACATAATAAAGAAAAATACAAACTTTTACAGATATAAATCGCTTTACTAGGGAAAAATATAAATTTTGCTAACATGTTGCGATTAACTACATAAACTTTCCTAATGCCATCCGAGAAAAAACTACATAAATATTCCTTGAAACAACCTGATAATAATAATAATAATAATAATAATAATAATAATAATAATAATAATCATAATAATAATCATAATAATAATAATAATAATGATAATAGTAATAATAATAATGATAATAGTAATAATAATAATAATAATAATAATAATAATTAGAATAATAATATTAGTAATAATAATAATAATAATTATAATAATGACAATAATAATAATAATAATAATAATATTAATATAGACAATCACCTTCTCCCAAACATCCCCAGGGTTACAACCAACATCCAAAACTCCATCCACCCCCACCCCTTCAACCCACACCTCCCTTTAGCCCAATAACCCCCTCACAACCCCCGAAAGAAAATAAAAAAAAAACTAAAAACTAATTCCCCAATAAATGCTCTTTTAATATATTTTTAAACTGTGAGAGGTGCTCAGCCACCCTTTGTAAAAGTAGTATCAAGACGAATTTACAAAAAGTATGTACGTATATGACCTAGAACTTTGAAATGAGCTTTGGTAGCATGGTAGTTGTACTAGTCATCAGACAATTTATGAAAATTACTAATTGGGCGGGGGATTATACAGGAAGGAGGATTTTAAGCCTCAGGTTTATGGTTTTCAGCCATGAAAATTCAAATGGGGCACTTTATATTTCGATCTGGCGTCGCTTTTGAAGTTACTTTGGCTCTTTTCCCATGAATTCCCCCCCCCCAAAAAAAAATATTAAGATTAACCAAAATTATGGCAATTATTCTCACATCAGTTTCAACTGGTGTTTTTTTCTCGCTAGATATTTTTATTCAATATGTACTTTTCAACTTTCGGTTACTAAGGGCCTAGGTTAGCCATTGACTCGGTTGCAGCTATTGCTGAAACCATCATTATGTTTATTATGTATCTTTTCTTCCTGCTTCTATTCATTTTTAGTATTGTATTTTGTTTTATCGATAGTCCTTTCACTTTATTTCTGTTTATTTATATTTTTAGTATTGTCATTTCCATTATTGTTATTGCTAGCATTATGCATATTTGCTACTATTATAATCTTCCTCTTTTGTAAGTTTTATTCTAGCTCTGGATATAATGTAGTTCAACATGTAATATAATGTGGTCTTATTGCAAATTAATCACTTTATTGTTGTTTAGCCAATTGGCTTGCTATAGTATTTTAATCTCTTTAATTGTTAGAAACATGTCCTGAACCTGAAAATCATCATTATGTTCTTCTTTTTTTATATTTAAAGATTAATATTTCATTTTAAATTTTATTTGTTTATTTAAGAGGTGTAATATAATTGTTACATTTATGTTTAAGTGTATTACAAGTTAAATATATTTTGGTACTTTTAATGCTTCATAATGTCTATTTTCATTCATGTTTTTTTATTTTTTTTTTGTCTGCAGTTCGTCCCCTTTATTTCGGTTTATTTTTGTTTTCGCTCTTATTATTCTACTGATGTTTTTGATTTTTGTTTTGCCGTCAAGCATAAGCCTAGATTCTGACGATGACGAAGATCATAGTGTGGTATTTACTGGGCTAAGAGACTTTCTAGATAACTATTGTTCAGCAAGAGAGAGGAAACGATTTTTCAAAATTACCTTGCCAACTGTAGTGGACCTTGCCCTAAGTGTTAAACAGTCAAAACCAAAAGGAGGATTAAGATACAGTTTGCAACAACAGAGTAAGTTGGTCTTTTACCACCATTCGTAGGGCCTATGATGCCTTCTGTAAGGGCATATGGGCATAAGTGCCTGTTTTCATTCTAAAAAAATGTATTTAAAGTTAAGCTCACTCAATACAATAAATCTCATTAGACAGAAGACTAAGAATAGACTGCAAAATAGAAACCTGGGAGTCATTTGGAAAACACCCTTCAACGGGTCATAAGAAAACTAAAATAAATAGAAAGAATTTACATCTCAAACCTCGTCTTTGCTCTACTTTTCTATCCTGTGATCTTATCAATTCAGCTCCTTTATGATATCTCTTAGCTAGCTTAGAAATTCAATCAGCATGAGAGCTTGCCTCCTTTACCCTGAGCCAGTTTTTGATTTAATCTCGCATGTAGGTTATAACATACAAACAATCACTTATCATTTTCTCTACAATGGCTTAGAAATTTAAATTTAGAAATACTAACACAAGTTGGGCTCAAAACCCTTATGCCTTCCCAAGGCCAGAACATAATTTGCACTTTACTGAAAAAAAATATTTTTTTTTACTTTTATAACTTTAATAAATCAAATAATATTAAGACTTTGATTACTAAATATCGGTATATGTATATTAAACTGACAATGCACATTCATTTGTATTTTTTTCAGTAAAGTCCAAATTATGTTCTGGCCTTGAGAAGGCATAGGGGCTTTGAGCCAAGCCTATGTTTATTTCTGCTCGTTTTGAGTTTGACTCGGTTATTTATTGTAATTTCTGTTCGTTTTGGGTTTCATTTATTTATTAATCATTTATATATAATGAATAAATAAATCTTGAAACGAGTGAAACTTAAATTGAATATGCAAATCAAGCTAGAAACGAAAAATAATAACTACAAACAACCATATATGCTGCCCTTCGATCACTTTTGACTCTTAAAAGGTGTATTACGACTTTCAATTTTCATTCCGATCACTTTTCATTCCGATCAAAAGCTTCCCTCCGATACTCTTGACTCTTAAAAGATGTATTACAACTTTCAATTTTCATTCAAATGAGCCCTCTATGAAGATTATACGAGCATCTCTTCCATAACAACCATATATGCTCCCAGGGAATTACTTACAACGCCTGCCCCGCGGGCCCTAGGGGGCTGTGTCGACACTGGAGTTTTGTTATCTGAAATTTGAACAATTTTTAACCAAATATCTATCTCAAAATTTTTATCTGATGCATTTGGGGAAAAAGGCCGAGGGGGGAGGGGGTGCTAGCTCCCCTCCGATCACTTTTAACTTATAAAAAGTGACCTAGAACTTTCAATTTCAAATCAAATGAGCCCTCTTTGGAGTTTATACGAGCACCTCTTTCATAAGAACATCATATGCCCCCAGGGTATAAATTACAACAACTGCCCCCAGGCCCTGGGGGGTGTTGACATCGGAGTTTTGTGTTCTGACCTTTGAATTATTTTTGACAAAATGGCTATCTCAAAATTTTTATCTGATGCAATTGGGGGGGGGGGGGAAGGACGTGAAGGGGGAGGGAGGAGCGCTCGAGAGAGCTCTTCAGAGAGAGCTCAATTAAATGAGCTCTCTCTTATAGACTTCAAAGGGGGCTCATTCGATTGAAAATCGAGAGTTTTAGTGCACTTTTTTAGAGAATCAAAAGTGATCGGAGGGCAACAAGCCCCCTACACTTTTTTTCCCCAAATACATCCGATAGACATTTTAGGTAGCCATTTTGTTGAAAAAAAGTTCAAAGATCATATAACAAAGCTTTGGGATCGACACAACCCCCCAGGGCCCAGAAACAGGCGTTGCAAGTTATGCTCTGGGTGCAAATATGGTTCTTATGGAAGGGATGCTTGTATAAACTTCAGAGAGGGCTCATTTGATTGGAAATTATAAGTTCTATTTCACTTTTTCAGAGTCAAAAGGGATCCGAGGGTAACTAACCCCTCCCCGAGCCCTTTCTCCCCAAATGTATCAAATAAAAAATTTGAGCTAGATATTTTTATTAGTTCAAAGGTCAGATAACAAAACTCCGATGTCGACACGACCACCCAGGGACCAGGGGAAGGCATTGTAAGCTATGCCCTGAGGGCATATAAGGTTCTTATGGAAGATATGTTTGCATAAACTTCAGAGAGGGCTCATTTGACTGAAAATTTAAAGTTCTAGTTTGCTTTTTAAGAGTCAAAAGTGATTGGAGGGAAGCTAGCCCCCCACGCCCCTTTCACCCCAAATACATCCAATAAAACTTTGAGGTAGCTATTTTGTTAAAAATAGTTCAAAGATCATATAAAAAACTCCGGGTCGACACAACCCCCCAGGGCCCGGTGGCAGGTGTTGTAAGTTATGCCCTGGGGCCAATATGGCTCTTATAGAAGGGATGCTAGTATGAGGTTCAGAGAGAGCTCATTTGATTGGAAATTCAAATTTCTAGTTCACTTTTTCAGAGTCAAAAGAGATCGGAGGGCAATTACCCCCACCCCCACGACTTCTTTTCCCCAAATGCATCAGATAAAAATTTTGTCTTAAGTTATGCCCTTGGGGTATATATGGTTCTTATGGAAGGGATGCTTGTATAATCTTCAGAGAGGGCTCATTTGAATGGAAATTGAAAGTTTTGGTTCACTTTTTAAGAATTAAACTTGATTGGAGGGCATCTAGCCTCCCCCACGCTTTTCTTCCACCAAATGTATCAGATAAAAATTTTGAGATTAAATTTGAAATTTTGTCAAGCCCCGTAGCATTAAACCTGACCCCCTAATATCCTCACATTTGCAGTGAAAATTGGAGGATGGCTCTATATAGCCTGCTGCTTGTGAGTGGTTGTCTCTTATATAAAGATAATAATGTTATTAATTTTATTCTGTTACTAAGTTTTAGACAATAGAAAACTAAGGTCATAAAGGCAATAAGGTTTTGATGTTTTTTGTTTTTTTTTAGTTGTGCACTAAGATTAGTGAAAACAGGGCCACTACAGGAGGGTTGTGCACAGCCAGCCGCTTACCCCTTAGTATTATCCCCCCTACTTATGCCTTTTTTTCCCAAATACATCATCAAAAACTTTATTAAAATTTTTAAATGGTCATTTTGTTCAAAATAGTCCAAAATTCAAATTACTATAACTGAGGGGTTGAGAAATCCTCCATAGCCCTCGGGGCAAGGATGGCAACTTATGGAAGTGTCCAATTATTAGAATATAAAGTTTTTGTGGATGTGGTGGTCTTGTTAACTTTGGAGGGGGCTTATTTGATCGGAAATTGAAGCTTCGAGTTTTTTTAAGAGCCAAAAGTGATCAATGGGCAATTAGCCCACGCCCCACTTTTTCAAAAGACTTCCGGTCAAAATTTTGAGATTGCCATTTTGTTCAAAAAAGTTCAAAGGCCAAATAACTATGCTTTTGGGGTTCTTCCTCCTCTCCCATCCCCGGGGAAATGGCTCTGAGTTACGGAACTTGCTTATTGTTACTTTGACACTTTGTTTACTTCAATGCTTGGATTTTGTGATTTATGTGGCAACTTCGATTTATGGTGCAAGGGCTGTAAGTTATGCAAGTTGCTTATTATTACTTTGATTCCTTGTTTACTTTGATGCTTTCTTTACTTTGTTATTTTTTTACTTGATATCGTTGCTTTGACACTAGTTTTGATACTCTGATGAACATTTGATGTTGAAAAGAAAGTATGATTTTGAAATAAGGAATTTTTGAAAACTTGAAATTTTTTGCAATCAAAAACGAACAAAAGTTGGTTAAAAAAAAATTCCGAAAAAGAAGTTTTTCAAAGAATAGTAAAGGACATTTTAAACTTAAGATCAACAGCTACAAATACATGTTAAAATTCAAACTCAAAACGACCAGAAATTACTATTAACGAATAAATGAAACCCAAAATGAACAGAAATTAAATAAACAATCAATGCAAACAAACATACAATAGATACTAATATAAATAGATAAATGAATCTTAAAACAAGCGAAGTTTAAATTGAATATGCAATTCAAGCTTAAAACGAACAAAAATCACTACAAACAAGAGTTTGGGTTTTGCTTCCTTCTTTCACCGTAAAAGCCTAAAACCGACTGCGTCATTGACGCTTTACTGAAAACGAATTATATTACAAATATTTTCTTTTGTACTTAATATTGAAAATAAAAATTAAAATTACAGTAAAATTCGAACTGATGAGCTTTCAGCAATTAAAATCATTATACATCAAACATTCAGTTTAATTTATTAGTTCTATCTAATATTGTTCAAGAAGAATATAGTTTCACTACAAACAAGAGTTTGGATACTGCCCCCTTCCTTAATTGTAAGAACCTAAGGCCTACTGCGTCATTGGCGCTTCACTGAAAACGAATTATATTACAAATTCTTTTTTAGTTCTTATAGCATTAAAAATGAAAATAAAATTACAGTGTAATAAAATCTTGAACTGATGGATCTTTCAACAGTTAATATCATTATGTATCAAATATTCAATTTAATTTTGTTTATACTTTCCAAGACTGTTCAAGACACATATAGTTTTCAGTGAACCGCCAATGACGCAGTAGGTTTTACACTTTTACGCTGAGAGAAGGAAGCGATACTCAAACTCTAGTTTGTAGTAATTTTTGTTCGTTTCAAGCTTGATTTGCATATTCAATTAAATTTTCACTCGTTTTAAGATTTATTTATTCATTTATATTAGTATGTATTGTATGTCTGTCTGCCTTGCTTGTTTATTTAATTTCTGTTCATTTTGGGCTTCATTTATAGTTCAATAGCAAAATATTTTTTTTCGTTTTAAGTTTGATTTTCACATTCAATATAAGCATTACTCGCTTTAAGATTTATTTATTCATTTATATTATTACTTGTTGTATGTTTTTGCTATAATTGTTTATTTAGTTTCTGTTCGTTTTGGGTTTCATTTATTCTTTAATAGTACTTTCTTGTCGTTTTGAGTTTGAATTTTATCAGGTATTTGCATCTGCTGATCTTAAGTTTAAAATGGCCTTTACTTTTCTTTGAAAGACATCTTTTTTCTGAAAGTTTTTTTTTTAAATTAATATTAATAAAACATTGAAACCGTATGGCCTTTACTATAGGCAACGCTATAGCATTGCCTCTTAAAAGGCTCGGAGATTGTAGAAGTCTGGTATATTTAATCGTTTATTATGACCCAAGCACCTATAAACATACTATAATGAACAAGTGAAGCAAACAAACAAATGTGAAGCAAATAAAGTGAAGCAAGCAAACAAGTTTGCAAGCGAAGCAAACAAACAAATTTGAACAAATAATAAGCAAAGCAATAATTAATTCACTAAGACAAGCAAATCATAGTAGGATACTACAGGAGGTACAAAAAGGTAACCATTATAATCTCCACTGTTGAGAATACTTAAAATGAAATTTTAAACTCTCCCTCCTGTAAAATTCATCCCCAGCCCCCGATGCAAGTGAAAAATAAATGTGAAAAATATTAAAAAAGCTGCCAAATGAAAAAAAACAACCTCATAAGTGATTTTAAATAAAAAACTCCTATGTTATTTTAACAGTAGAAGCTAATTACCCAAAAACCAATTAATGTAATTGAGTTTTTCAAGAAGTTTTTCAAATTAATTGTTTAAAAAAGGCATCATAGCTTTTAGTTTATAGTGATTTGAGACCTCTTCCAATACCTACAACTTCGGTGATCTAATAAGTCAATACAACAAATCAACTGATTAAACATAATCTATTTACGAGTGAAATAGCTGCTATAAAGACTGGAATATTTTGCTGTAAAGGCTTTAATTTTTAGGTTGTGCATATTTTAATTTATTTTAACAAATAATAAGCAAAGCAATAACTACTTCACTAAGGCAAACAACTCATAGTAGGATACTACAGGAGGTACAAAAAGGTAACCATTATAATCTCCACTGTTGAGAATGCTTAACATGAAATTTAAAACTCTCCCTCCTGTAAAATTCCTCCCCAGCCCCCTATGCAAGTGAAAACTAAATATGAAAAATATTAAAAAAAATTTGCAAAATGAAAAAAAACAACCTCATAAGTGATTTTAAATAAAAAACCCTTATGCTATTTTAACAGTAGAAGCTAATTACTAATAAGAAGCTATTTTAAATAAAAAAAACTCTTATGTTATTTTAACAGTAGAAGCCAATTACCCGAAAACCAATTAACCTAATTGAGTTTTTCAAGAAATTTTTCAAATTAATCGCTTAAAAAAGGCATCATAGCCTTTAGTTTATAGTGAGTTGAGTCCTCTTCCAATACCTACAACTTCGGTGATCAAATAAGTCAATACAACAAATCAACTGATTAAACATAATCTATTTACGAGTGAATAAGCTGCTATAAAGACTAGAATTTTTTGTTGTAAAGGCTTTAATTTTGAGGTTGTGCATATTTTAATTTTTGTAAGCTTGGTCAGGCTTTTCGGCTTGATGACAATTTTCTTACCACTTAAATTTTCCGCTTTTGTAATGCAAGTGCACATAAAAACAAAAGCCACTCATAAATATTTCCTTTTTTGATCATAAAGAACGACTACAGCGTGGCTCGGACATAACTTTCGTTTAGTTCAACTTTCAAGTTGAACATTACATATAGTTCAACTTTCAACAGTTAAATTTAGTCGACGAATGATCATGATGATTTAATCCATAGCTGTTGTTTTTTAATTTGATGTTTCCTTCTATATAATTTCCATCTGTATGATTCCATCTCTATGATTAATTGGACTGGAGATAGAAAGACACAGTCTTAGCAGACAATATCTTGGAGCAATTTAGTGTCGATTTGGGCTTCTCAAGCCTCGTGCAATTTGAATTTTCCACTTTTGTAGAACAAGGGTGACGTGGATATCAAGAAAAATGAACGCCATCCAAACATATTGGCTTTGTTATTCGACAGGTTTGACTTGTATGTGTCTCAGGTATAAGGCTCGATTTTCCAGCGTCAATTTGTGGTTGATGGGTCAGAGCGAAGATCCGAGGCATAATTTTTCTTGAAATCGAAAAGATGGAGAGTTGGAACCACAGTTTATATAATTATCTGTATATAATTATATAATATATAAATATATAATAAACTGTATATAATTATACAGTTTAGATAATTATATAAACTTTGGTTGGAACTAATTGTGAAAATAAAGTTGTAGGGAGAAATTTTCATGAAAATGTAAGGAGTAGGGGCAAAGATTTTCTTAATTTTTCAAATGCAGATATAAGAGAATTATTTTTGAAAATCTTAATGAAACATTTTTGTCTACTCCGGTTTTAGTGAAAACAAAAAAGCTATTTATTTCAATAGCTTTTTGTTGATGTCTCCTATCCTCCACCATTGATGCCGCATGTTCTAACGGAAGTTATTTCATCTGTATGATGAATCAGGCAAAATATAAATAGACGTGATGACAGAAGATAATATTTGGGAACAAATTAGTGTTGATATGGGTCTTCAAACCCAAGTTCTTGCGATCTGGATTTTCCACTTTTGTAGCATAAGTGTAAGAAAAAAGAAATAAAAAAAGCCTTAAAAAACAAAGAAAAATTCATACCATTATGAAATCTTCAAAGCTGAGAGAAAATATAAATCAGAGGGTGAAAATAAATCAGAGAGAAATAATTTTGTAAGATACTCAACTGATTCTAGGTAAGGCTGAAAACTTTTGGATAACCTCACGCAATTTGAATCACTAAATAGGAAAAAAATAAAGAAGACAAAACTATAGAATCATTTTAGTCAATATTTGTGCTTACGGTTTACATTCTCTGTGAAACGATTTTACGCTACAGATGTAACTTACAAAGAAATGATAAGATGTTTGGATGCGGTGCAAGTGTAACAAAATTAATAAACTAGCCTAAAAAAAAACAAGGAAAAATACCTACCATTATTAAATCTTCTAAGCTGCGAGAAAATATAAATCAGCGAGTGAAAATAAATCAGAGAGAAATAATTTTTAAGACACCCAATTAATCAAACAGTTCGGGGTAACGAACTGTAAAGTAAGGAGCGACCCGGCTCAATGGTAACCGAAACTCTAGAAAACGGTATTTTGATACAAATAGATACACCAAAGGAATTAGATTTTAAAGCTGATTTCAAATATATAAATTTCATCAAGTTTAGTCTTACCCATCAAAATTTACGTGCCTGAGAAAATTTGGCTGATTTTCGAAAAAAGGGGGAAAGACCCCCTAAAAGTTATAGAACCTTAATTAAAATCATACCATCATATTCCGCGTATCAGAGAACCCTACTGTAAAGTTTTCAAACTCCTATCTACAAAAATGTGGAATTTTGTATTTTTTGCCAGAAGAAAGATCATGGATGCGTGTTTATTTGTTTTTTTTTGTTTTTATTTATCAGGGGTGATCGTATCGACCCAGTGGTCCTAGAATTTAGTGGGAGGTTTAATTGGAATGGAAATTAAAAGTTCTAGTGCCCTTTTTAAGTGACCAAAAAAAATGGAGGGCAACTAGGCCCCTTCCCACGCTCATTTTTTCCCAAAGTCACCCGATCAAAATCTTGAGATAGCTATTTTGTTCAGCATGTTCGAAAATATTATAAGTATGTCTTTCAGGATGACTAAATCCCCCGAAGTTTCCGGAGGGAGGGCTGAAAGTTATGAACTTTACCCAATGTTAACATATAGTATTGGTTATTGGGAAGTATACAGACGTTTTCAGGGGAGATTTTTCCTGGTAGGGGGGGGTGGGTGGGTCGGGGGTTATGTGGGAGGATCTTTTCATGAAGGAAGTTCTCATGGGGGAAGGGATATTGCTATGAAGGGGACGCCGGACTTCCCAGCATTATTTAAAAAAAGATCAGAAATTAAATATAAAAAACAAGTTTTTCAACTGCAACAGCAGCAACATCAAAACTTTAAACGAACAGAAAATATTACATATATGATTGGGTTCACCACCTAATCAATACCTTACTGTTTAAGCCAAAGATTTTTTAGTACTTTCATAAGAGCTATTTATTCTAATTAACGGCATTTGTGATTAAGGGGTCATTTTCAAAGAATTGGAACAAAATTCGAACTTTCGCTTAAAGAGATAGGTATTAACTAGGGGGCGAACCCCCTAATATACGTATTAAAAATATATGAATATAGAAGTTTGTTACGTGAGTTAATTCGTAAGTTACGTATATTTATTACTAATAAAAACGTTCGTAAATAAAATTAAACAAGTTTCGAGAAAGCCATTTAACCAAATAAAAGTAAAATTAATATGCACATTTTGTTTTAATTATGCATGTACGGTGAGCCAAAATAAAACCCTGCATTTTTTCAAAAATGTTCAAAAATTAAATTAAAAAAATGTTTTTTTAACTGAAAGTTAGGAGCGACATTATAACTTAAAACGAACAGAAATTATTCCGTATATGAAAGAGGCTGTCTTCTCCTCAAAGCCTCGCTCTTTACGTAAAAGTTTGACTTTCTCACAACTCTATTTTTTTAAACAATGAAAAACTTTAGCGTAAAGAGCGAGGCGTTGAGGAGGGGACAGCCTCTTTCATATACGGAATAATTACTGTTCGTTTTAAGTTTTAATGTCGCTCCTTACTTTCATTTAAAAAGACTTGTTTTTTTTTATTTAATTCTAGGTAAGGCTGAAAACTTTTGGATGTGCTCACGCAGTTTAAATCCCTAAAAAAGGAAAAAGAAAAAATAAGGAAGACTAAACTATAGAATCATTTTAGTCAATATTTGTGCTTACGGTTTATATTCTTTGTGAAACGATATTACGCTACAGATGTAACTTGCAAAGAAATAGGATATTTGGATACAGTGTAAGGTAAATAATAATAATAATAAATCATGGAAAAATACATGCCATTATTAAGTCTTCTGTTCTACTTTTTAATTAACAAGTGTGGGTACGGTATGGGATAAATCTCATAGTTTTTTTTCTTATTTTTTTACAATTATTTTTTTAATTATTATTACTTTTTTATTTAATAGCAAAACCTAAACGAATCACAAATTTACTGGTATTTGGATTTTGACGACAGTTTTGGCAGTGCTTAAGCAATAATTTTTAAACAGTTCGTGGTAACGAACTGTAAGTAAGGAGTGATTCGGGTCAATAGTAACTGAAACTCTAAAAAACAGAATTTTGGCGTCAATAGATACATCAAAATAATCATCTTTTTATTTTCATTCTAAACATATATGATTTACAAAGTTTAGTGTTACCCATCAAAAGTTACGAGCCTGAGAAAAGTTGCCTGACTTTTGAAATAGGAGGAAACATCCCCTAAAATTCTAGGAATCCTAACAAAAATCACACAAGCAGGTTCAGCGCACCAAAGAACCCTACTGTAGAAATTTCAAGCTCCTATATACAAAAATGTGGAATTTTGCTATTTTTGCCAGAAGAAAGATCACGGACGCGTGTTTATATATACCGTTTTTTTGTTTTGTTTTTTGTTTTTTTCAGGGTGGCTGTATCGAAATAATGGTTCTAAAAGATTGGGAGAGGGTGCATTCGAACGGAAATTAAAAGTTCTAGTGCCATATCTAGGTGACAAAAAAGATTGGAGGGCAACTGGCCCCCCTCCCACGCCCTTTCTTCCCCAAAGTTATGTGATTCAAATTTTGAGATAGCCATTTTCTCTAGTTTAGTTGAAAGATCAAATAACTATATCTTTAGGGGTAAAATGACCCTCCGCAGTCCGTGGGGAGAGACCTGTAAGTTACGAAATTTGTCCATTGTTTACGTATAGTATTTGTTACTGGGAAGTATACAGACATTTTACTGAGGGGGGGGGATATTTTGTGCTTGAAGTGGATTTTCATAGGTAAAATCTTATTTGAGGAGGGAGATTTCTGGGGGGTGAATTTTCCAGGGGAAAATTTACACTGGAAGGCTTTGACAGAATCCTATACAAAATTCTTTTTAATTGTCTTAAATTCTCTTTGCCAACCCAATTTTGCATGTGGAGATATTCCGGGGAACTATCCGGGGGCTATTTTCCGTGAGTTTTGATTCTTGGAAAAAAAATTCCATGGAAGGGGGCATTACCAGAGTGATCGAGAAACCGATTAGAACTTAAAGTCTTTTTCAAATGAAAGTATGCTAAGGAGAATTTTTCAGACTGAATCGTCCGCAAGAAAGTTTAGGGGAGGGGGATTTTCAACGAGGATCGAACTGTCTGGAGCGAATTCGACCGGGTGGGGGGAAGTGAACGTTACGTTGGATGAAATTTTCACGGAGTAGTTTTCCGTGGAATATATTTTATGAATTTCATAAAGAGCGTTAAAGCCAGGAATTGAGGAGATGAAGACCCCCTGATATACGTAATAATTTCTGCGCGTCTTAAGTTTTTATTTTGCTCCTTACTTTCAGTTAATTTTTTTTATTAAATTCCCATTAAAACATCGGTGTGCAAAGCCCCTGCCTAAACTCCATCGCGCAAAAAGTGTAAGTGGGTTCCCAACTTAAGCTAGGAGGATAATGGAAAATTAAGTGGCGATTTTTCAATTTAATTTTCATCAAAATTTTTAAATATTTACGGATATTCAAGGTTAACCAGGACAGATTTGGGATGATACCGTGTAATTTCCCACACTATAAAATTTGTCACCTTAAAAAGATATTCAAAACTCCAAGCCCTCTACCTAACCCAATCGTGCAAATCCATTATACACGTTTGTAGCATAATCTAGGGTAGTAATAGAAAATAAACCGATTGCAATTCTCTTAGAAAATTTCATGGAAATACCCCAAGATATTTGGAAAAGTTACTTAGGACGGTTTTGGGATGATACCGTACAATTTGCCATATTATAAAATCTGTCGCATTATACAATGATATCGATAGCCCCTTCCTAAGCCTATTGTGCATATCAATTAAGTACATCTCCAACATGACCTAGGATCATAATGGAAAATAAATGGTGGCCTTCTTATTCAAATTTTGTCAAAATACTACAAGATTTTTGGAAAGGTCGGAGGCACCGATTTGGGATGATACCGTACAATTATGCAGATGAGAGCATTACAAGTTTCGATAGCATACCCGCTGATGCTCAAACAAGGCAATCATGGAAGGGTAATTTTCAATAAAAGATCAGTTGCAAAAAGCTTTTACTGATGAGAGGATAATCCTACAATAAGATAGAGTCTCATGGCTATGGGGTATGTAATAATTTGGGATATTTTCTAAGCTACCAAGGACATCACAATTAAATATTTTATTGCCCTTGGATCCAGTTTACAAAACATAGGGGTGGAGGGAGTGTTTTACCAATTTTTTTTTAATTTTGAAATAAAAAACATATAGATATATTATTTTAAAATCTAGGGGGAGGGGTATTTTTGGTTATTTTATTATTTTTTGAAGATTCAACAAAGTCTTTTTTAAGTATAAGAAAGGTAAGTGAACCCCTTTCCCCTGCCTCCCACCCCAGTTGGTGCCCCTGATGATGAGATTTTTGCTATCTTGGAAAGTAGTTGAGCTAGGAGAAAAAAAATTGTAAACATTAATCCAAAAGCTATATTATGTTTATGGAAGGTTTTTTGAAGCATCAGCATCCAATCTTTCACATTTTAAAGAGCATCAGTTTCTTGATGGTCTTAGACAAACTTTTTGATACAAGCATGCAACCCTCAGAAATAGAGCAACATCCTAACTTGAAAGGTTTTATAAAGTGCCTAAATTTGGGGAGAGGGGAAAGCCTCGACGTGGCTTAAAATCATTCTTGGATCAAAGGAATTGTTATTACAAAACTTAGAGACAAAGAAGAGACTAAAACCTAAAAATTGAGATGAAAATTATTTTTGTAAAGTTGAAATATGTACAGGGGTCTTCTATGAAATGCTCTAGAAACAAAATTCTTAAAAAAATTCAAAAAATACTCCTAGAAATAAAAGAAAGGGCAGACATAGTATTTTGAAAACCCCTTCCCAGAGCCTAGTTTAAACCCCAAGTTCATTTTTGAACCAGAAAAGCCAATTCCCAAAAATGTAGGGGGGAGGGGAGGTGAAGGATTTTTTAATTTTATGTTAATGAAGATGCAAATCTGTGGATGTAGGGGGCTGTTTTTCTAATTTTTTCAATGAAAATACCAAAATAGTCATTTTTCAAAATAGAAGAAAACCTGGCGGATCCAGGATGGCGAGGGGCCCCCCTAGCGTAGTCTAAAGTAGTGTAATTTACTTAATTAACTAAAGTTAGCGTTAATTAAACTTGCTCCTAACTCAAGTTTATCGGATCAACCTATTTTGCGCCCCCCTAATTTTTTTCGGATCATCTTATTTTGCGCCCCCCCTAAACAAATCCTAGATTTGCCCCTGCCATGCCCCCTCCCAATTGGTGTTCCTGTTTTTAAGGCTCCATTTATCCATCTTGAATACTTAAAGATTTGAAAAAAAAATTAACATCTTTACCCGTGCATATATCTGTTGGAAAATAAACTAGCAGAATTGGTCAGGAGAGGGGGCGAGGATTTGATCAAATACATGTAATTGGTTAATTAATGACTTAATGATTTTATTGATGAAAAATAGGAGACCACTTATGAACATTAAAAATTCCTGAACTTAGAGACAAATCGTATCAGTCGTACAAATCCTATAAGATAATTAAATAAAAAAAACAAGTTTTTTAAACTGAAAGTAAGGAGCGACATTAAAACTTAAAACGAACAGAAATTATTCCGTATATGAAAGGGGCTGTCCCCTCCTCAACGCCTCGCTCTTTACGCTAAAGTTTTTTATTGTTTTAAAAAATAAAGTTGTGAGACAGAGTCAAACTTTAGCGTAAAGAGCGAGGCGTTGAGGAGGGGACAGCCCCTTCATATACGGAATAATTTCTGTTCGTTTTAAGTTTTAATGTCGCTCCTTACTTTCAGTTTAAAAAACTTGTTTTTTTTATTTAATTTTTGAACGTTTTTGAATTAATGCAGGTTTTGATTTTGGCTCACCGTACATGAATAATTAAAACAAAATTTCATATTATTTGGTTAAATGGCTTTCTCGAAACTTGTTTAATTTTATTTACGAACGTTTTTATTAGTAATAAATATACGTAACTTAGAATTAACTTACGTAACGAACTTCTATATTCATAAATTTTTAACAAGTATATTAGGGGGTTCGCCCCCTAGTCAATACCCTGCACTTTAAACTATAGTTCAAATTTTTTTTTCCAGTTCTTCAAAAATGACCTCTTAATCACAGTCAGTTGATCAGTTGAAAAACTTGTTTTTTTTTTTATTTAATTCATGATCTTTTTCTTTAATAATGCTGGGACATCCGGCGCCCCCGGCTGCGCAATGTCCCTGCCCCCATGAAAACTTCCTTCATGGAAAGTTCCTTCCATATAGCCCCCGCCCCTCTCCTTCCCCCACCTACCAGAAAAAATCTCCTCTGAAAAAGTCTGTATACTTCCCAATAACCAATACTATATGTTAACATTGAGTAAAGTTCATAACTTTCAGCCCTCCCCCTGGGGACTTTGGGGGATCAAGTCATCCTAAAAGACATTTTTATCATATTTTCGACCATGCTGAACAAAATGGCTATCTCAAAATTTTGATCGGGTGACTTTGGGAAAACAATGAGCGTGGGAGGGGGCCTAGTTGCCCTCCATTTTTTTTGGTCACTTAAAAAAGGCACTAGAACTTTTAATTTCCGTTCCAATGAGCCCTTTCACGATATTCTAGGACCACTGGGTCGATACGATCACCCCTGGGAAAAAAAACAAAAACCACAACCAAAAAACAAAAAAACAAATAAACACGCATCCGTGATATTTCTTCTGGCAAAAAATGCAAAAATCCACATTTTTGTAGATAGGAGCTTGAAAACTCTACAGCAGGGCTCTCTGATACGCTGAATATGATGGTGTGATTTTCATTAAGGTTCTATAACTTTTAGGGGGTCTTTCCCCCTTTTATTGAAAATCAGCCAAATTTTCTCAGGCGCGTAACTTTTGATGGGTAGCTCTAAACTTGATGAAAGTTATATATTTGAAATCAGCATTGAAATCTGATTCTTTTGATATATCTATTGGTATCAAAAACCCGTTTTCTAGAGTTTCGGTTACCATTGAGCCGGGTCGCTCCTTACTTACAGTTCGTTACCACGAACTGTTTGAAAATGAAACGTTGCAAAATAAATCGTATTTTAGCCTTTTTGTATCTTAATTGTTGTAAAAAGACACCTTGTTGCATTAAAACCTGTCGCAATTTAGTTGATACTTTATTAGCAAAAGTAGCAAGTTGATTACTTTATTAGTATATTACATAAAACTATGGTCTATAACAAGACTAAAATATTATAAATATTGAGAATAGTCAGAATTCAAGTAAATGTTATTTTATTGTGCAAAAACATGTGGATGGACGGAAGAGATAGGATATTGTAACAGTTACCCGGTTTGAACCCCCCCCCCCCCGAAATTTTTGACCGACTCTAAAATAATTCGAAAATTAGTAAAACCTAGGTAAAAATCATTAAAATTATTCGAAAACTGAGTAAAAAATTATTAACCCCCCCCCCCCAAAAAAAAAGTCAAAAATTAGTAAAACCCTCCCTGAACAAAAATCCTGGATACGGCCCTGAAACAAGCATAGTATTTTTAGACTTACTTTACTACTTAAGCAAGGAAAAGATATTTTGTTCAATATTGGCTTTTAATTCAAAAACAACTGTCGGATAGGAGACTATTTTAACCCTCCCTGCCCCCCCCCCCCCCTTTATCCAAGATTCAAATTCGTTTGCTTTTTTTAAATAGGCCTACCTATAGTGGTTGAGTAAGATATATATTTTTTGAAAAAAAAAGAATATTGGGTCAGAATTTAGAGATTCTTTAATCACACAATTACAAGAAGATTTTTCAAGATATAGATAAACTCTGTCTTAGTTTATCCCCATTGTTTATTAATAAGTTTGTTATTCATTTATTTATTATAAACTTTATTTGTATATATTTGTGCATGGTTTATTTATCATCTAGATTAACTGTGTCTTAGTTTACCCCCCTTATTTATTAAGAAGAAAAGCTATTTCTATTGGAACTTTCAAAGGGATTGATTTTTACACCTTTGGCCAAATTGAACTTTTAAACGTTATTTCGGTCACATATGTATGTGGACATCAGCCAATTGAAAAAAATAATTCAATGGAGTCGAGGAATGGAAAAGTGTCATTCGTTTTCATGCTCATCGGAGAAATAGAACTGGCAGTTCGTCAGAACTGCCAAAATGGATTTTAAACATTGTGTATGCGTATTGCAAATTATTGACATTGGCGCATTGCAAATCGATTCTTTGATATATATATATTTTTTACACCAACTAAAATTAGATACAAACTAAATAAAAATTAAAGTTAGAATAAAACTAAATTTAGAATCAAAATTACCTTGAACTTAAATTTAGCAAATCAAATTAATCAAGATTTTAATTAAGAAATTGTATTGAACATCAGAACTTAACAAAAAAAGTTTTCTATGAAAAGTAGAAAATCAAACAGTTGCTGGTAACGAACTGTAAATAAGGAGTAACTCGGCCCAATAGTAACCAAAACTCTATATAGCGGAATTTTGATAACAATAGACAGATCAAAGAATTAACTTTTTTATGCTGATTCCAAATGTATAGGTTAATGTTACCTATCAGAAGATACTAACCTGAGAAGATTTGCTTGCTTTTCAAAAAGAGGGGAAACATCCCAGCAACTCAAGGAATCGTAATGAAAAGCACACCATCAGATTCAGCATATCAGAGAATCTTAGGCTACTATAGAGGTCAAGCTCCTATCTACAAAAGTGTAGAACTTTGTATTTTTTTTGTGCAGGGAGAAAGGTCACGGATGTCTGCTTATTTGTTGCTTTTTTTCCCAGAGGTGATCGTGTCAAAATAATGGTCCTAGAAGATCGGGGGACGGCTAATTCAAACAGAAGTTGAAAGATGTTGTGCCCTTTTTAAGTCACCGAAAAGATTGGAGGGCATCTATTCCCCCTCCGACGCCCCTTTTCCCCAAAGTCATCCCATCAAAGTTTTGAGATAGCCATTTTGCTCAGCATGGTTGAAAGGTCCAATAGCTATGCCTTTTGGGATGGCATGGCCTCCGACAGCCCCTGGGAAAGGGCTGTACGCTATAAAATTTGCTGTATTGTAAATTTTCAGTGGTGGCTGAATTCTCTGGGGTATTTTACTGTGGGCGAGGGATTTTCCGCGTGAAAATTCCCCATGGGGAAATTTTTCACGGGACAGACTTCATTAAATAATTTCTGAGACCACACTGGCTAATCATGATAAAATATAAAATCGCGAAGAAAGGAAGAAAACAATGACAATTAACAACCAGTGCAAAATTTAAAAATTATGCAAATATTTCCGTCAAGACCTCCGCTTGACCGTCCTCAGTGCAGAATAAAACTGATAAAAAATGAAAAAAAAAAAAATCTTAAAACAAACACAAAACTAAAATTGGACGACCCTTTCTCAGTAACAGTTCACTGTTACTTCAATTTTTAATTTTTCAATTATTTCACTGGCTGTTAATTGTCCTCGTTTTCTTCCTTTCTTCGTGATATTATGTTTTATGAGAGACTTTATTGGGGGGGGGGGACTTCCGGTGACAAATTTTCAGGGTAGGGGGATTTCGGGCATGATTTATAAGACGACTTGACATTAAATAAAAACAAGTCTTTTTTCAAATGAAAGTAGGCTAAGGAGAATTTTAATTAGAATAAGAAGGATTTAATTACGTTTAATTAGGATAAGAAGCTTTTTTTTTAATTACTGATAAACTTTAGCATGAAGAGCGAGGCAATTAAGAAGGGTCAGCCCCCTCATATACATAATAATTTCCGTTCGTTCTAAATTTCAATGTTGCTCCTCACTTTCAATTGAATATAACTTGTATGTATAATTTAATTTAGAATATAAAACGGTCTGAAATTTACTACTGAAGACGAATGTAAATTAATCAGGAATTACTATGAATAAAGAAACAAAATTTAAAATACAGAAAAGGTAAAAATGTACACCGAGGCAAAACAGTAAGATAAATGGCAGGATCAACATAATGAAGACAGTCAAGGGTGCTACTGGCACCCCTTCAGTAAAATAAAAACTTCTTCCATTTGGCTGATTTTTGTATTCCCAATCCTTTTTTTAAATGAAAAATATAAAGCCTACTTATATCATATACATAATCCGTAATATATTTTACTTAATATGTTTATAGTCTTACTAATTGATACATTCTAGCTTTCACTAAATTGATCAATTTAGAAAACATTGATTTTAAATTTTAATTTTATTTCTTTTTCTCTTTCATAGTGGATAGTGTTACACTCCATCGAAGTTTCGTTGCCTCTCTACTCGGACTTTCATTACTGTGTGCATTCCCAAAAAGAACGCTTCAAAGTCACCCAACTTTAATTGACTTCAGCTTCTCACGTTTTTATAACAGTCTTTCAAGGTTTGTTTTATTTTATTGTATTTATTTAGAATACTTATTTTAGTATAGTATATATTATTTTATGTCCATTATATAGTATATATATTCGTATAATATTTTTATACCTTATATATTTATTTGACATATTTTTATCCATATGTTTTATTTATGTATCATGAAATAACTTCCAGTTTAATAAGAGAAATTCATTATTGTACCATTTCTGTTTTTTTGATATTTCTTTCGAGTGGCATATACTGGTCACCATCCGCAAACCTGTTGCATACACCATCCGAATTCCATTTCGGATTGGTTGAACTTGTGTTTGATGACAGGCTCCACCCTAGAGACATATATTTATACTTATAGAGATATATATTTATCCTAGAGACCTTTATATATATATTTATATATATATATATATATATATATATATATATATATATATATATATATATATATATATATATATATATATATATATATATATATATATATATATATATATATATATATATATATATATATATATAGACATATTGTCAATGAATTAGTATACCAACTTCAGAGTAGTTTGGGTTTTTCTATGGCAGGTAAGGGAGAAGGATTTTGGGAAATTACTCGGGACCACTTTTTTTTAAAGGGAGAGGAAGTAGCAGCGAATTTTTTTGTGTGTTACGTTCGTTTTTAAAATGAATGATGGCTGTAAGTTTCAATCTGATCAGGGACACAAAAAATTTGTATGTTTCTTTTCTTTTGAGAAGCATATACCTTTAATTTCGTTATTGATGGACCCAGTCCATATCAGGTGAATGCGATTCCTTACGGAAATTATAGTTATTTAACTTTATTTAGTTTTATCGAATAGATTTACTTAGTAAACCTATTTTCAAACGGTTTTCTCTATTCGCGTGTTTTATGTAAGACGAGGCTATTGGAGAGGATATTTTTAACTTACAACTGTGCGCTAGTTTTTTGTTTTTTTTACATACAAATAACAGTTCGATAGGAATAAATCCTTTTATTTGACAGTGAAACAGACAACAAATTTCTGGATATTTCGGTCAAATATACAGTGGCCGTCTTCAACATTTAAACTTCTGCTTATCTTTCAGTTTTTCTGTTGAAGGTGGCTACTGTAGATGTGACCGAAATATCCAGATATTTTTGTTTGTTTCACTGTCAAATAAAATGATTTTTCCCTATTAAACTGCTATCTGTACTTCAAGGAAAGGCAGTGTGGTCTTCGAAAAGAGCTAGTTTTCTTATATGAAAGGTGGAGGCGGGGTGGGAATTTGAAAGTGAGAACTATACTTCTTTGCAAAATTGCTTGCTATCCTCTTTTCTTTTAAAGTTGTACGGTCACTTATGTATCCCAAAATGTATAACAGAGAGAACCTTGTGTACGAGCACTTCCATCCAAAGTATGACTTCGTAATTAATATCTCTGAGGGTTTACTATTTACTCTTACTATAGCAATTCAATATGTCACTAAGCTGCTTGAGGCTACCACAACTGCTTACGCTCCCGATCAACACCAATCTCTTGAAATTCCACTCTTTACCCCCCCCCCCCCTCGAGAAGTCCCAATTTCTTTTGAATCCTTTCAAATGACGCCTTACCACCCGTTCGCGGACAACCTATTTTTTGTCTGATCCCAGCTTGATGGCTAAAAAGCCCAATCTATGCCAATCTGTAATACTTAATTCACAATAACTACCATTGAAAAGTGGGATCCCAGCACACTTTTTGCATAGTTTCTTATTTTACATAGGGCCAGTCAAATGGGGACTTAAAGCTATCTTTATGTAATTTGTGTGGAAAAAGTAAACAAATCTTCCTCTGCCTTCCGAAGCGTCTACGCTTCAGAAACATACGCGAGTACTTCTGTTAGTTTCCATCATTTTATTTTTAGTTTGTAGACCTTTTCTTGATCGCCCACTCTTTTTTCAAATGTGTAAAACCACCTTTGGACTTGGCTATTATAGTTTTTGCATATGCAATACATCAGTCATTTTCATTCATAAGACTACCCATATATGTAAAATTATCCACTTGATGAATCTTCTCGTTACCCAACTTCCAACCTTAATCGTAATTTATTCCTTGACTTAGCGACTAAGAAAGTAACGCTAACATCTCCTTAAAATTTACTTATTCTGCGAATATTTTTATTTCTTAAATCATAGTTAAGTCATATTAATCCCAGCTTATTTTAAGCTGGGATTGCCCATTAAATATCTGAGGATTTGGATTCAGATTCGAGCTAATTGTCTTTCAATTTATGGCAAGATTGTAAGGAAAACGAGGGAAGGTCCCGAGGCTGGATGTAGTTGCTTGAGATGTGGGGGAAATGATTATGGGTTGGTCCATTTCCTCCTCCGGTGTAAGCAGCTTTCTCATTTAAGGGGATCAATTATCCAAGAAGGGGAGGATAGGCTGCTTCGTAGGTTAATGTGGTCTGGGCGTCCCCGTTATATTGTGGCATTAAGAAATTTTTTATTGAAGGGAAGGATGCCAAATGGAGTGTTATTTTTCTTTTGTATTTGTCTTTTTTGTATATGGCTTTAAAAGGCTTTTAATTACAGATTATTATTATAGCTAAGTCATTGTTAATCATAGTAAGGTTACCCTTAAATCGTAGTTTAAGTCTAAGAACGATTTTTTACCGTCATATTTAATGCAATGCTGTCCCTTTGCCTCTTCCAGGTCTCTTTGGAGGAAGTCACACAAAGTAATCCTTATAAATAGGGATAGGATATAACCCTGTTTAACTCCTTATTCCAAGCTAAAACAACAACTAACTGCAGTTCCCAATGCTACAACATTGTTCTTGTTTTTTTTTCTGTCATACCATAAAATAGGACCATAAAATATATACCATAAAATAGGACCACTAAAGGTCTTCTATATCACTGAGTTAAATGCCTGTTAGTAATATATAAAACTAAGGACCTAAGGAGTCTGATAATTCCGACACTTCAATCACTAAGCATAGACTGAAAGTTTGGTCAATCTATCCTATTCTTTACCTAGAAAGCCATCGTAGCTGAGTTGGTGGCGCGCTAGACTTGAAATCCTTTGACCGTAAGGACAAAGGTTTGAGTCCTGATGTTGCTGGTTATTTGTTTTGGAACGGGGGGTTGGTGTCGTGACCCTGTAAACTCAGCCAGAGTTCGACCAGCTCTAAACGTGTACCTGGAGAAATCTGTGAATGATAAACAGGGAGGTTGTGCGAAAACACAGGAGGGCTGGTCCATAACCCCCTTCCCCCCCTTCCGTCACAATTCCTGGTTGAACTGCCATGAAACGGCCTTCAGTACCGCCGGTAGTGATTGTAAAGCCCAGTGCTGTATTCCCTTCTCTATTGTCTTCCCTTCCTAATAGGGCACTATCCTTATATTAGAATCTTGTCTACAACATCATTAAGTTTAATAAGTATTGTCATGCAAGCAATTTGTTTCCTTTTATTTTAACTTATTTTAATTAATTTGTTAACTTGATTTAAACTTATTTCATTTTTATTTAAATTTCGGGAAATTTAGGGATTAGCAGCAAAGTTTTTCATTCTGCCTTTACAGGACACGAGTCCAATCAAATGGATATTGTCATTTGTGATGCTCTAATACTCTGTGCCGCGCTAACAGTTAATGCAACAAATCATTAGACCTTGGTGCTGGAGGTTTACTTCCCTACATTTTTAACACCTTTTACTAAATTATGCGTCCCTACATCAAGCAGTTCGTGGCAACGAATTGTAGATAAGGAGTGATTCGGCCTAATAGTAACCAAAATGGTAAAAAAAAGGAATTTTGATAACAATCAATGCGTCAAAAGAATTGACTTTTTATGCTGATATCAATTGTGTAATTTTTTAAATGTATTTGTTCCACCCCTGTTTATTTTCTGGCCATAGAGACTTACGGGAGAGTCTATGTTGAAGGGTTTTTGGTGTGAATTTTTTGGTTGAATAAATTGATTGAATTGATGGATTAATGTTACCATCAAAAGCTACAGATCTCAGAAACTGTGTCTTACTTTAGAAAAAAACAGGTGAACACCCCCAAAAAGTCAAGACCCTTCATGAAAATCACATAATCAGGTTTCGCATGTCAGCAAACCCTATCGTAGAGGTTGCAAGCTCTTATCTACAAAAATGTCAAATTTTCAATTTTTTTGCCAGAAGAAAGATCACAGATGTACGTTTATTTTGTTTTGTATTTTTTTATTTTTTTTTTGCAAAATAGTTACTCTTCTTTCTAAGCAGCCAAAAAGATCGGAGCGCAACAAGCCCTCCAACCCAAGCCAGTTATTTTCCCAAGGACATCTGATCAAAATTTTGAGATAGCCATTCGGTTTGGCATAGTTAAGAGGTCCATTAACTATGCCTCTGGGATGACAAGACCCCCTCAGCCCCTTGGGAAAGGGGCAAAGCTATGCAATTTTCCAAATTGTTTACATATAGTATTGTCATTGGGAAGTATGCGGTGTTTTTTTTTTTGGGGGGGGGGTGTTATCTCGGGGGTAGGGGAATTGGGTGTTATTTTCCACAGGAAGAAGTTTCATAGGGAGGAAAGTTTACAGGTGGATTCTCTCCTGGGGGGGGGGGGAGCAGGATTTCCCGGCACAATTTAAAAAACGATCAGAAATTAATTGAAAAACAAGTTTATTCGACTGAAAGTAAGGAGTAACATTAAAAATTAAAGGTATTAGTAATTATTCCAGATGTAAGGGGGGCTGCTTTCTCCTCAATTCCTCGCTATTTACGCTAAAGTTTGACTTTTTGTCACAATTTTTTAAGAAAGGCTGATCAACCACATGGGTCGTTGAATTTAAATGAGAAGTATTTTTAAACAGCTTTAAGACTTTAGCGTAAAGAGCAACAGATTGAGGGGGGAGCCCCCTCATATACATAATAATTTATGTTCCATTTAACTTTTAATTTTGCTCCTTACTTTAAGTTTAAAGCTTGTTTTTTATTTGATCTTTATAGACACAATTTGACCAGTGTGTCCGCTGCTCAAATTCGCTTTTCCTCTTTCCTTTTATTTCTTTTGTCTCATTTCATTCTGTTATTTTATTGTTTAGTTATTATGATTACATACGATTATTTCAAATAGTTAATAATTTACTTTAGTTATTTTAGTTATATAATATGTTAATCTACATTTATTCTAATTGGTTAAACATTTAATTGTTTGACTTAACTTCCTATTATTATTCTTCGTTTTCACTTTACTCCTCTTTGCTATTATGTTATATTTACTATTACCTTGATTTTGTGTTTTTATTTTATTTACGTTGAAATATTGTAATAGCTAGAATTGCAATATTGTACCGCAATAATATGGTAATATGCTTTCTTTAAGGAGTCCGAGCCAACAAGCCAGATTTAGGGCAATACTTCAATATTTTCAAGGGCAATATTTTCAAGGGCAATATTTTAGGGCAATACTTCAATATTGTACCGTAATAATATGGTAATATGCTTTCTTTAAGGAGTCCGAGCCAACAAGCCAGATTTAGGGCCATACTTCAATATTTTGACCGTTTTGCATTTACAAAACCAGTTGGATCAATTACTTTCCACCGTAAGGTAAGCCCTCATTTTGTTTTAAAAGCACTTCTCAAAAGTGAATCGTTAAAAATATTAATTTTAGTAACCTTAGTTTGATATTATGTCCTAATTATAGTGTTAAATAATTTAATTTCAATTTAAGTAGACACAAATAAGATTTTGAAAGAGGGGAAATACCTAGCGATTTTAGAAATAAAACCTAATTAAACCCCTTTGTAACAAAGTAATAAGAGTGATAGCAGTAATTATAGACATTAGCCTGGTCTTTGTAAGTAGCTAATAACTCAATGTGATGATACTTTTTACACTGAGAGATGCTGTTGACGAAGTTTAAAGAGAAGAACAATGCCGTTTTAGGAAGAGTAGAGGATTTGTCGACCAAATTTTCACTCTTAGGCACAGCATAAATATTAAACAGTTGCAAAAATTCCGATACTCTCCATTGAAGATTTTGGGATGACTTCGCCTTCTTTAGTGTTTATGCTGTGGTAGCAACTGAAGCTGTTGTTTTGACGCAAAGGGAAACTTCCGTACCGCGTGCTGTGATGTGTCCCATTTCTAAAACAATTTTTCGCTACTGTTTAATATTTTATGCTGTGCTCTTAGGGTAATAATTGAGAAGTGCCTTAGTCATCAAATACCTTTAGTCCTCAGTTGTGCTTATTATGAGCCAGTATTCAACCCAGTTGGTAGAAGAGCTTTAGCGAAGGTCTTAGAAGAGCTTATATGGTGTGCTAGGGAAATGCCTTAAAATGATTAGTGCTACGTACGAAAATAACACTGAAGCGGTTAAGGTAGGAAATAAGGTTAGTGGCTGGTTTAGGCAGGGTTGTGTTCTATACCGATTTATATGGACTTTTTTTTATGGATTTTGCCTTAAGGAGGACAGGAAAGGCAATGGGAGAACACAGAAATTGGGAAGAGAAACTTTCTCGGACTTAGATTATGCTGATAATTTAAGCATCCTAGATGAAAGTGTGAGCAAAACGAATGAACTTTTAGAGGTTTTGCGAGCTCAGGGTGTTAGAATAGATTTGAATATTAATTTTTAGAAGACTAAGTCGCTAAAGCAAGGAATAAGTAAAGATGAAAAGTTTACGTTGGGTAGCGAAAAGATAGATCAAGTTGACAGCTCCACTTACCTTGTTAGTATTATTAGTAAAGACGGTGGGAGCAGTGAAGATTTTAAATGTAGAATAGCCAAGGGTCAGGGTGGTTGTCCAAAGTTAAAAAAAAAGTTTGCAAGAATAAGAAGATAGGTTTGCGAACCAAAATTATAATGTCGAAAGCTACAGTGATGACAGTGGTCAAATATGGATGTGAAGCATGGGTGCTCTGAAAACAGAGGAAGATTTTCTAAATGTCTTCCAAAGAAATTGCCAACAGATTGTTTTGGTACCCGGTTGACTGACAGTATTTCAAACAGTAGGCTGTACGAGGTTACGTTCTGCGGATAAAGGTTGAAAGATTGTCCTTTTCGGGTTTGAATTGATTAGGATTGAGGAAGAGCGTACGTAGCTGTGTAGGCTCAGGCGGTTTGATCCTGCGGTGAGTTGGTAGTAGTAGTATTAAATTTTATTAAATTTACTGTAAAATTTAATATGTCAACATTATATTAAATAATTTAAAACGTCCTGTGGTGACACAGCGGGTTTGATGTCAGCTCCGTAATGGAGGAAGGACCCATAGTTCAGACTTAGCTGTAACAATACACTGCTGGGCCGACAAAAGGACCTTAGTAGCCAAGAAGCGTCGTTAATCAAAAACAGACATATATTATTTTAAATACAATATTTGACATAATTTAGCTTTTATTACTATTCAAATTGGGTAGTGCTAAGCATGTTTAAGACCGGTCATAGCTGGCACCAAGTTTAAAAAAAAGAAAAGTAGGTAAAAAATTGGAAAAACTAAGATAACAAACTTATTATACCGAATAGTCTTTGGGAGACAAAAGATTGCAATCTTTGAACCCTGTTATTGTTCCAACTTTAAATTTAAAATTAGTTCAAATTTCCCCCTGGAAAATCCCCCCTGCATAAATTTTCCTCCTGAAGAAGACTCTTCCTCTGTGGAAAATCTCCCCCATGAAAAATCTCTGTGGAAAATTCCTTCTGAGGAAAATTCCCCCGCTGACAATTTTGTCCCGGATGATTATTCACCCCTGTGGACATTTTTCCACCTCAGAAAATCCCCATGATCCCACCTCCACCCCAGTAAAATTCCCAAAGTATTAATTACGATTGTAATTTAAATTTAAAGGTATTTAAAGAATTAGGTTAGGATTCTTAATTTCCATCTTACCCCCTCAATGCCATCTATTCCAAGTTTTATTCCAAGTTTTTTTTCTTTTCCCCAGGGGTGATCGTATCGAACCAGTGGTCCTAGAATATCGTGGGAGTGCTCATTGGAACTGAAATTAAAAGTTCTAGTGCCCTTTTTAAGTGACAAAAAAAATGGAGGGCAACTAGGCCCCCTCCCACGCTCATTTTTTCCCCAAAGTCACCCGATCAAAGTTTTGAGATAGCCATTATGTTTAGCATAGTCGAAAACCTAATAAATGTGTCTTTTAGGATGACTTAATCCCCCATAGTTCCCAGGGGAAGGGCTGCAAGATATGAACTTTGCCCATTGCCTACATATTGTATTGGTTATTGGGAAATATACAGATATTTTCGGGAAGGATTTTTTTCTGGTGGGGGGGGGGGCTGGAGGAGGGGGTAACTCGGGAGAATCTTTCCGTGGAGGATGCTTCTTTGGGGTAAGGGACATTTTTATGAAGGTTGTGCCGGATTTCCAAGCATTATTTAAAAAAAGATCAGAAATTAAATTAAAAAAAACAAGTTTTTTCAACTGAAAGTAAGAAGCAACATTAGAACTTAAAAGGAACAGGAATTATTACGTATATGAGGGGGTTCACCCCCAAGTCAATACCTCGGTCTTTACGCTACGTTTTTTTTTAGCGCTTTCAAAAGAGCTATCTATTCTAATTAAACGGCCTTTGTGATTCAGGGGTTTGTGAATTACATTTGTTTTTAACTTTTAACGTAAAGAGCGTGGTATTGACTAAGGGGAGAACCCCCTCATATACGTAATAACATATACGTAAAAAAAAAACGATACAGCTCAATAGTAATCGAAACTTTTAAAAACGGAATTTTGATGTCAATAAATGTATCAAAAGAATGGGCTTATAATGTTGATTCTAAATATATAAATTTTATTAAGTTTATTATTACTCATCTAAGGCTACGAGAATGAGAAACTTTACCTGATTTTATAAAGAGGGAGGAAACATCCCCTAAAAGTGAAAGAATTTTAATGAAAATCCCACCGTCAGATTCAGGGTATCAGAAAACCCTATTACATAGGTTTCAAGCTCATATCTGCAAAAATCTGCAACTATAACTGCAACGTATTTTTTGCCAGAAGAAAAATATACGAATATAGAAGTTCGTTACGCAAGTTAATTTGTAAATTACGTCAGAACCAAATTTAGGGACAGCCATTTAGCAAAAGAAGAGTAAAATTTTTATGCAAATTTTGTTTACTTATTCAATGACGGTGAGCCAAAATAAAAGCTGCATTAACTAAAAAACGATCGGAAATTAAATAAAAAAAACAAGTTTTTTAAACTGAAAGTAGGAGCGACATTATAACTTAAAACGAACAGAAATTATTCCGTATATGAAAGGGGCTGTCAACTCTTCAACGCCTCGCTCTTTACGCTAAAGTTTGACTCTGTCTCACAACTTTATTTTTTAAAACAATAAAAAACTTTAGCGTAAAGAGCGAGACGTTGAGGAGGGGACAGCCCCATTCATATACGGAATACTTTCTGTTCGTTTTAATGTGGCTCCTTACTTTCAGTTTAAAAAACTTGTTTTTTTTATTTAATCATCTTAAGAAGCCTTAAGATTTGAATAATTTCTAATTTTCATCATATCAATGCTTTAAAGACCATGAAAATTGTAACTTGGAATGTAACGAGGTTAAAAAATGACTATCGTATCAACACTTTGACTGACGAATTCTGACGATTCGGGCTGTACTTATTAGGAGTTTCAGAAACTCATATCCCAGAGGTAGGAAGCATGAAATTAGGTGACATAGAATTTGTTTACTCAGGCAGGAAGGATGGGGCACATAGACAGGGAGTAGGAATCATGATGAAAAAGGAAGCTGCTGAGTCTTGTTTAGGCTGGGAATGCGTTCATAATAGAATACTAATTGCTCATTTTATGACCAAAAAGTTCAGGGTATCAGTTATAGTAATATATGCCCCTGTAGAACCGACTCAAGGAGATACTAGGGACTGAGATGAATTTTACTTACAGTAACAGAAGCAAATAGACAGGGCCCCAGGTAAAAATACGGTGTTTTTACTAGGAGATTTTAACGCCCGGTAGAAATATATAAATAACAATTTATTTATAACCAATGCGGTGTTTGGTCATAAAATGGCTCATAAGTTAACACAGTATTCACGTGGTAGTAAGACAGCCAACCTATTGATTATGTTATAGTAAACCGATGACTGGCAGGATCAATACAAGATACTAGCATACATAGGAGTGTTGTCATTGATGTTAAAAGTAAAGATCACCATCTAGTAGTGTCTCTAAGGTTAATTTAAGGCTGAATTTAGGGAAGGGTAACTACCTCCCAGGAAGTTAAGATGTTAGTAGATTCCAGGATGAGAATTTGAGAGAAACTTTGCAGGAAAAGTTGAATGCTAAACTTGAGACTTTAAAATTTGACAATGTGGAAGATGGTTGGAGTAAGCTTAGAAAAAATAATTTGTGAAGTTGCTGATGGTGTCTTAGGGAAGAAAGTTAGGACTGTAGCTAGGAATACTAGTTAAAAAACTTTATGATTAATAGAGAGGAGAGGGGGCCTGTACAAAAATTATCGGAGTGACAGATAATATGAAAATAAAAGGAGTGTAAAAAAAGTGGAGAAAGGATTAAAATATGAACTAAGGAGGTGTGAAGTGGAGACCATTGATAAAATTGCCTAGGATCTGTAAGATGAAGGTAGAAGGCATAATAGTAAAATATTGTACTGGCATGAAATAAATTGAGAGGGAGCAGTCAATCTGGACGTGTCCTAGTTAAAGATAGGAACGGGGCCACAATTATTGAACGGGGCCAAAATATTTTGAAAATGTGCTAAACCAAGATAGAGTTGCAGGAAAAGATATAGAGGAAAATGAAAAAGTTTGTGATACCTTGGATGTGAAGGAGGATTTGTTTTGTGAGGAAGAATTAGCGACAGTACTAAAAGGATGTAAAACAATAAGGCTCCAGGTGCTGATAGTTTAGGAAAGGAGTTTCCTTAATATGGTGGCTCTGAGGTTGGAAATAAGCCACTGGAGATTAGGAATATGATTTTTGAAAAAGTGGAAGTACCTAACGATTTTAGAAAACCTTAATTAATCCACTCTATAAGAAAGGTGATAAGAGTAGATAGATAGATAGATAGTTTTATTTTCCATATATCAGTAAAATAATTACATAACAATCTACAAATCCCCACAAAGGCTCCATGGCCTGTAGGAGGGGGATTATGAAAATATCAAATAAACATTAAACATTTAAACGCTTAAGATTTAAACAATATATAAATAAAATTAATATTTAAAAATATAAAAATAAGCATTTTAAATTTTAACATGTGAAGCATTTGCTTCATAAGAAAAAAAAAAAAAAAAAAAAAAAAAAAACAAGGACGGTTCACTAAATAAAATTTATCAAACAACAGTGAATCACAACAACAAAAAAAAAAAAAAAAAAAAAAAAAAAAAAAAACTTGGCAGCAAGAAAAAGTAAAGAAAATTAATCACATGAAAAACAAATATTTTTTTACTAGTCTTTTGAAGGTGCCAAACGAGTGGCAATCTCGAACCGAATTGGGAAGGGTGTTCCATGTCAAATGACACGCAACAAGAGGATTAAAATAAGATCTTATTGTTGATGTATGGGGAATTTGGATATTTAGAGAACTAAGGAGTTGATAATTTGACCGATCAGATACAAAAGAGGACTTAAACCTAAGGGACCTAGGAATATCACCATGGAGCTGAAGAAAAGCGAAAGACGCACAGGAAAGAATATAAAGTTTTTTAATATCAAGTAACGGTTTAGTTGCCGAACGATTTACATCCTGGATAAGATTTATAGCTTTATCAACAATATTCGAAAGCGGTTTGAGCAAAGAAGGGAAAGTAGACATCCATATGACTGAACAATAGGAAACAT
Source organism: Artemia sp. Qi Xiang Cuo (assembly GCF_049724085.1). NCBI lineage: Eukaryota > Metazoa > Arthropoda > Branchiopoda > Anostraca > Artemiidae > Artemia > Artemia sp. Qi Xiang Cuo. Next base: position 5,308,618 of record NC_142812.1, on the reverse strand, counting down.
AAGAATGAATTAAGCTATGAAATATGATTCTTAGAATTGGTCCTGGAAAGATATGCTTTAGTTTTCTTAGAATACCGAGGTTTCTGCATACCTTCATTTTAATCAAATCAATATGGTGTTTGAAAGATAAATTTTCATCTAGGAGAATACCTAGGAAACGGACATGGCCATCTTTTGGTCTACTAATAAAGCCTTTGGATATATGAATTTCAGATAATTGAGGGCAAACCTGGGATATACGAGAAAAAACTAAAAAATAGTTTTAGAAACATTTAAGGCAAGAAAGTTAGCATCAAACCAAATTGAAACTCTCTCAAAGAGGTCCACTAACTTTGTACGAACTTCATCCTCTGTTCTCCCAGAAGTAATAAGGGTGGTATCATCGGCAAAAGTAACAAGAGAATCTGAGGTATGCAAACTATAAATATGGGTAGGAAGACTGTTGGATGACATAGACGGCAGCAATAAAGAGGATTTTTATTTCTAACTGCAAAAATTAGGGCATTTATGTAAATTAAAAACAGTACCGGCCCTAAAATTGACCCTTGAGGAACCCCCTGGTCAACACTTGATGGTGAGCGAAAAAATGGATCAACAGAAATTATTCTACCAGACAAGAAAGACTTGAACCAATAAAACGCACTACCTCTTACGCCAAAATGAGAAAGTTTAAATAGAAGAACACTGCGGTTTAAAGAATCAAAGGCTTTGCGAACATCTAAAGACAAAGCTCCAGAAAACAAGTGGTAGTCTATGGCAGAGTGAAGATAATTCAGTAAAACCGCACAAGCATGCTCAGTCGAATGATTTGCTCGAAAACCAAATTGAAAATCGTGAAAAATATCTTTAAAAGTAAGAAAATGATTAAGACGAGAAAACATCGCCTACTCAAATATTTTGCTAAGTACAGACAACAAAGAAATTGGCCGATAGTTGGCTGGATTATTTCGTGTCCCCCCCCCCTTATAGAATATGATGACTCGAGCACGCTTGAGACTACTCGGGAAAATACCATGCTGAAAGGAGAGGTTAATAAGTTTTGTTAAGGGATAAATAATGGAAGGAAGTATGAACTTAATTACTTTAGTAGGAATATTATCAGGGCCAGACGACGAACAATTTATCAATCCCCTAACAATTTTAGCAATTTCTTTCTCCGTCGCTGGTTCCAAAAATATTGACTTCATACAAGGTGGCCCAAGATGAGACCTGAAGTTGAATCCTGACGGAGAAGAACCAACAGCCGAAGCTGTCCTTCTACCAATATCCGCAAAATATGAAGTAAATGCATCTTGAACATTCAGTTCACCTTCGATGATTTTGCCATCAAGATCCAAAAAAGAAGGGGCTGATGGAGAATGAAAAGAATGAAAAGAGGGCCTAAGCACAGAATTTAAAACCTGCCAAGTTTTTCGTATATCTTCACCACAATCTGAAAAACAATTAAAATAATACTGGGACTTGGCCTTTCGACAAACAGAATTATAAATATTCCCATAAATTTTAAATCGCTGAAAGCAGATAGCTTTCATTGAAGGGCTAGCAGTGAGTGTGGTAATTATCAAAACATAAGTTTGGTCTCCGCAGGTAGCAAATTACTTAGTAATATGATACTTTTTAGACTGAGAGATGCAATAGACAAAGTTTTAAGATAAGGACAGTGTGTATTTAAAAAGGTAGAGGATGTGTTGACCAAATTTTCACTCTTAGTTTAATCATTTAGAAGTGCCTGAGTTGTCAAAAACCTTTGTTCCTCAGTTTTACAGATTATGAGTAAGTGTTCCATTCTGTTGATAGATGAGCTTTAGCAAATGTATTATCCTCGTATGGTATACCAGACAAATACATTAAAGTGATTAGTGCTATGTACGAGAACAACACTGCTGCGCTTAAGGTAGGAAATGAGGTTAGCAGCTGGTTTTCTATTAAACAAGGAATTAAGCAGGATTGTATTCTATTTCCTTTTATGTTGATCATTTTGATGGGCTTTGTCTTAATGAGCACATGAAAGGCAATGGGAGACCACGGAATCAAATGGAGAGGAAAAACTCTTCTGGACTTAGATTATGCTGATAATTTAAATATCCTAGATGAAAGTGTGAGCAAAATGACTGAACTTTTAGAGGTTTTGCGAGTTCAGAGTACTAGAATAGGTTTGAAAATTAATGTTAAGAAGACAAAGTCACTAAGGCTAGGAATAAGTAAAGATAAAAAAGTGACGCTGGGTACTGTAAAGATTGATCAGGTGGGCAGCTTCACTTACCTTGGTAGTATTATTGGTAAAGACGGCGGGAGCAGTGAAGATGTCAAAAGTAGAATAGCCAAGGCTCAGGGTGTTTTACATAGTTAAAAAAAGGTTGGCAGAATGGGAAGATAAGTCTCCAAGCCTAGGTTACAATATTGGAAGCTACAGTGATGACAGTGGTCAAATATGGCTCTGAAGCATGGGCGAGATAGAAGCATACAGAGTAATTACCTACGGATTGTTCTAGGTACCTGGCTGACAGACCGTATTTCAAACAGTAGGTTGTACGAAAAATTTTGTTCAGTCCCGGTTTGTAGGGATATAATGAAAAAAAAGGTATAGATGGCTAGGGCACGATCTGCGGATGAAATATTACAGATTGTCAAAGGTTGTCCTTTTCGGCCAGCCGGCTAGGACTAAACGGAAAGCAGGTCATCCTCGTCTTGGGTGGGAGGATGCCATAAAGAAAGATTAAAGGAAATAGGAACTTCCCAGGAGGGTTTAAAGAGTGAGGATTTGAATAGATTGGGATCGAGGAGGAGCGTGAGTAGCTGTGTTGGCCTCAGGCGGCTTGTTTTTAGTGCTTGTTTGCGGTGGGTTTTTAGTAATAATTAGTCGTAGTGTAGAGGACAACGCTGATTTTGTGCATTGCAGGGACTATGAACAGTTTGAGAGAGGATCAGAATTTATGGTCCTGGATTTTGAAAATCTTTAAAATCAAAATAAAGAGCCCTTAACCCCTTAAATTTTTCGAAATATTTTGAATTGTCTCCATTTAAAAAAAAAAATATAAAAAAAGGAATAAGATGTTGAAAGTCAAATTGCTTAGTGTTCTCCGGGTATTGAAAGTAAAAACAAAATAAAAGATAAGATAAGGTTTATTCTTAGATAGCCAAGCACTGACATCAATAGGTATCCATAATACTTACAAAGGCTGCATGGCCTGTAAAGGTAAAAGGAAATAGTGTTTTTACTTCCATGAGAAAAACCAAAAAGAGAAAAAATGTTCCCACTCAGATTTTAAAAAATACTTTTTCATGGTAATTTAACTTTTTTACTCAAAATAAGTTTCTCTCTACCCTAGATTTCTAAGAATACTTTTTTTTATCTTCATTTAGAGAGTTATATCGTACTTTTTTGGATATTTTAACTTGGATACTTGGTAAATTTTCCATTGGCTGTTTACAGCTCTACCTTTTTTGATCCCGCCCACTGTCATCAGTCGCTGCTAGACATTCATTCATTCATTTAAAAAAAAAGATTAAAAATGTCGTTTTCACGCAGAAGTTAGTGATAAAAAGGGAAAGGGATGTTGAAGGGGCCAGAGAAGCATACTTTGCCACCAGAAATATAAATTGAAAACACTTGTATGGATTCCCTTCAAACTAGCTGTAAAAATGCTTGTTTTCTGTAAAAGCGTGGTTGGTAGAGGGTAGGGGAGGAAGGGATAGGAGGGTTCTTGTGCCCGTTCATGCTGCAGCATGTCTGATCTTTATCAGTAAATGAGTCAACTAATTTGTTGTTTCTTTTCTAAGTCTAGGTTATGCCAGGACGAGAGTGGCTACCAATAGAAGCATGGCTTCACTCTGGCGACCAGTTGTCTAAAGTGCTCGTCAAAGAAGATGGGGAAATTGAGGATGAAGACGCTGGTGTTAGTAGGACCTGCTTTTCAAGCTCTAGACCCGGAGAAGGTGCTTTGGAATCCGATGTCAGGTCAGTTGATAAGAATAACTTGATTTCTACCATAATACACTAAGCATCAGCAATTAGGATGAAATAAAAACTAAGTTTTTACTCTTTAATACTCGACCATTTAAATTCGTTTGAAAACGCGGTTTTGTCAATCAATTTCTTACTTTTTGGAAAATATTCTTCCCATCTCTCTTTAATTCATTCTTTATCACTAAATGATGTCGTCTACCTTCATTTTCCAGATCATCGGTAATTTTATCCATGGCCTCCACTTCACACCTTCTTAGTTTATATTTTAGTGATTTCTTCCCTTTCTTCACATTCCTCTTTTTTTCATGTGATCTATCACTTAAATAATTCTTTTACAAGTCAATTCTCCTCTCTATTAAACATAAAGCTTTTTCACTAATATTCCCAGCCGCGTTCCTAATTTTCTTTCCTAGGACACCATCAACAACTTTACAAATTATTTTCCTAAAATTGTTCCATTTAAATTTGTTTGAAAAAGCCGTATTGTCAATCAATTTCTTACTTTTTGTCTCTTGTAAATTTTCACCATCAACAACTTTACAAATTATTTTCCTAAAATTGTTCCATCCATATTCTGCATTGTCGTTCCTGGAAAATTTCTCTCAAATTCTCATCCTGGAGTTTACCAACATCATAACTCTCCGGGCGGTAGCTACCCTTAGGAGATTTTGGCTTTGAATTAACTCTAGACACTACTAGATGGTGGTCTTTACTTTTAACACCAATAACAGCGGTCTTATACACCCTAGTATTTTGTATTGATCCTGTCAGTCTTCGGTTTACAATAGCATAATCAATAAGATTTGCGGTCTTACCATCACCTGAATACCCCGTTAACTTAATGGCCATTTATGACTAAACTTTGTATTGGTTTTAACTAGATTGTTATACATATAAAACTGCAGCAGTCTGAAGCCATTGCTGTTTTCCTGTCTTACAACAAATTTACCTAGGCTATGATACCATCTATCCCTATTTCTACAGACCTGGGCGTTAATATATCCTAATAAAAACACCATATTTCTACCTGGGATCTTGTCTATTTGCTCCTGTAACTGTAAATAAAATTCATTTGAGTCACCAGTATCTCCGTCAGTCGGTTCTACAGGGGCATATATACTACTATAACTGATACCCTGATCTTTTTAGTCATGAAATGCGGAATTAGTATTCTATTATTACTACCTCCCCAGCCTAAACAAGACTTAGCAGCTTCCTTATTAATCTTGAGACCCACCCCCTGTCTATGTACCCCATCCTACCTGCCTGAGTAAATACATTCTATGTCACATAGTTTCATCCCTCCTACCCCGTAGATATGAGGGTACTGTTGCGCGTAATGGTAAACACGAAAGAAGTCAAGTTTGGTTATTGCTAATAAAAAAAAGTTGGATGAATATCTAATAGTTTAGAAACAAATTTGGGCTCTATATTTGCACATTAGGGGGGTGGGGGGGGGTTAAAGCATAGCATATATTAAATACATAACCTAATTTAACCTAAATACCTTTCCCACCCCCTAAACCCCAAAAAACAACAGTTTAAATATTGTAAATTCAATGAGAAACCACAGTCTTCGATATATTTAGATATCAATTACCCGCTTTACGGGTCTCCATCACTACATTCCTTCGACAGTCTATAGCCGCTGTGTACCATTAAGCGCAACTGTACCCATATGAGTTTCTGAAACTCCGTATAAGTCCAATTTGAATCGTCTTAATTCGTCAGTCAAAATGTCGATACGATAGTTATTTTTTAATGTCGTAGCATTCCAAGTCCCAATTTTCATATCTTTTAAATCATTGAAATTGTTTTGCCCTCGGGGAAAGCAATGGTCCCGGATACCAGTGCAGAACGGGTTCCAACACATCTTGTCAAGTTTACCTCGAAGCGCTTAAGCAGGCTTAGAACCGAACAGCAAGAAATCCCTTGGACCTCCAGTTGAAGTGCGATCGTGGGCCCATCTTGGTCACAACATGGTTTTCTGCACTTGGCAATGCTCTTCTATCACCAAGAGTTGAATTCCTGCCCAGACTATCTCAAGCCTGTTACTTCCTACTCGTTATATATTGATGCCTGCAAATATTATGACTAAAAAACTAGATTTCATAATTTTCATTAGACTGAATGGATATGGCTTAAAAATAAAGATGTAACGAAACATCTGTAATGAGGGATAGATAGATGTTTGAAGCACTAAAAGTGTCCATTGAGACACATTGATTTATGTGCAAACCCGACCCTTATGCCTTATTTTGACGAAAGAGGACTAAACGTTCGTTTGCGTAATGATGATCCATTTTCAAGTGCACTTCTTTTGCATTATTCAGTAATCATTCATTGCAAAATGATTGGGACTGTTCTAAATCAAAACAAACTATGCAACATGTATTGTTTGATATTCACCAAAGCGGGTATTTAAGGATTTTTGGGATTACTAATTACAAATCTGAAGCAAATATTATATTATGTTAATATACACCAAAATCATAATGTTTGAAGCATATACTTCATGAATAGTAAAAATGTTACAGGTGTTGGGATCCAAGCCATGCACGGATATACAATGTACAAGATTGGAACACCTAGCAGTACTTCCTTGTTAGCTAGCACACACACGAGAATTTATATCGTGAACATGAGACAATAACCGGTGTTCAGGGTCTTTATACCAGACAACTAAATATTGTGTTGGTGTTTTGGTTAGGTTAGGTAACGTATTTAATATAATGCGGTCTGGGCGGCCCCCTTCCATAATTATTTGTTGTAGCTTGCATAATTTTGTTGCTAAACTATTATATTTTCATGATATTTTGGCATGTTTCTGGTTTATACTTCCTTTGAGTACTGTTTAGCCATGGTTTTTCGGAGATTATCTCAAAAGCGTGAGAATGTTAGACACGACCTTAAGGCATAACAGTGACATGTAACTTTAAAATCCTAAATGGTTTTTAATATATACATATATATATATATATATATATATATATATATATATATATATATATATATATATATATATATATATATATATATATATATATATATATATATATATATATATATATATATATATATATATATATATATATATATATATATATATATATATATATATATATATATATATATATATATATATATATATATATATATATATATATATATATATAAACCAATGTACCCCAACCTCTTAATGTACCAAAATAAATTATATCTCATCTGCATATAAAGCTTGCGTCCGTACCTGTAAAGAACGAGTAAAAATCTATGAAGATATGATCTTCCGAATTATATCACATATAATTCGGAAGACATTTTAACAGCCTGTTTCCATTCTAGCTAAATTCTTAATAAAAAAAAAACCGAGCGTCTTCTTCAACTATACCCAATAGCCCATTTGCTCCATTTGCTCCAGCCCATTTGCTTTCTGTGGTTTTTCAGCCCCCCCCCCCCAAAAAAAAACCTATCTTACGGGTCTTTACCTAGCGCTAGCATGTATGAAAAAACTTTTTCTTAGAGGGGGTAAAGATAAAATTCTTGTTTTGTAAAATAATTTGAATAAAACAGGCTCTAAAATTAATTAGAGGTGCCAGGGTGGCCCTGGCCTTGGCACTCCCTTGGGTATGTCTCTTACTGATAGCGGAAGTTTTTGGGTCAAAAGCCTCACCAGATAAAAATAAATATTGTATAGAAATTTGTAGGCTACTTTCGAGTTACTCAGCATATTACTGAAGATCTATTTCACAGTTATTTTCTTTTCACGCTTCCAAAAATGGAATTCTATGCGCCTCCTCCAGCCACCTGCCACGGCAATACCATTGAAAAGCTTGAGGAATTACCAACTTAAAAAGTGCTTGATCACGTTATTCACAACACACATGGGGTATGTGCGCCACATTTAGCAGGAAGTGCGCACTTCACACACTGCGCGGTATGGCGAGGTGTGACGTTGTGGAACAAATGGGTGTGGTTCAGCTATAATATTGTTAACATAGGGCTCCGTATGTCTTTCCAAAAGAACATTGACGAACTCTTAGAATACCTAGGATAGTAATAACAATATCCAATTTCTTGAAACTTATTAGTTCCGGAAAAACTTATGAAAAATTGGGAATTCAGTTTTCGATGAAAAAGACATCAATACACAATGATGCAGATTTTGGTCGTAGCGGGCACCAAATATAAAATAATAGAAAAATGGCTGACAAATCAGCAACTATAAAGTAAGAAGATGTGGCTTTGGAAAATATTAAGCTTTTGTGTGAACGTATAGTTGTTTTTGGCAATAAACAACTTATTAGATTTTTAATTCTTAATGACAATTAAATTAAAAAAAAGGTTTTTAGTAAGCAGCAGCTATAAAACTTAAAACGAACATAAATTATTTCAAATATGAAAGGGGATGCTCCCCCCTCAACACATCGCTCTTTACGCTAAAGTTTGACTCTTTGTCACAACTTTGCTTTTTAAAGTAATAGAAAAATCAAGCTTTAAGAACGAGGTGTTGAGGAGGGGGCAGTCCTTTTCATGTATGGAATAATTTCTCTTCGTTTTAATTTTTAATTTCGCTCCTTACTTTCAGTTGAAAAAACTTGTTTTTTTAATTTAATTTCTGATGCCTTTTCAAATAATGCCGGGAAATCAAGCTTCCCTCCAAGAAAAATTCCCTCTCTTACAGAAAATTCCTCAAAGTAAGGCTTTGCTCATGTAAAATGCCTCCCACCCAACCCCCGGAGAATACCCCCAGGCAATTCCATCCTCGCTGAAAATCTTCAAAGGGAATTTCTCGCGGATGTTTCCAAATCATGTCGGAAATCCGACTCTTTAGAAAAATTTCACCTCTTAATTTCTTTCCAAAAAATAGAGAATAACTGATTTTTGAACTGGTAGCCTCTCGAACTACAGGCAAACAAAGCACCACAAGGCTATGAGCTATACACAGCAGTTACGAATACTGTATGTGGACAGTATCGACAAATTTCACAACTTACAGCCCTTTCCCCAGGGTCTGTGGGGGGGTCACGTTTTGCTCCAGAAGCATATAAATTGGATCTAACAGTTATTCTAAACAAAAAAGCGATATGAAAATTTTGATCAGAGGACTTTGGGGGAGGGGGTTCGGGGTATAGCTGCCCCCATCTTTTCATTCACTTAAAAAGGACTCTAGAACTATTAATTATCATTCAATTGAGCCCTCTGCCGATCTTTAGAGACAATAGGTTCGATACGGTTTCCGTTAAATACCACCATAATTCCTTAACTTAAAGTCCTTTCCCTAGGGACTATGGAGGACCATATCATCGCCAAAAGCTTAGTTATTGCACCTTTAAACTATGCTGATAAAATTGCCTATCTCAAAAATTTTGATCAGACGACTTTGGGGGAGGGGGCTTAGGAGGAGGGGTCCTAAGTGCCCCTAATCTTTTTGATCACTTGAAAAGGGCCCTAAAACTTTTAATTTCTGTTGGAATAAGCCCTCTACCGATCTTCATCCGTGATCCGCAAAATGGAAAATTCCACATTTTTGTACAGAGAGGTATGAAACCACTGCAGTAGGGTTTTATGATACGCTGAATATTATGGTGTGATTTTCATTAGGATTACTTGACTTTTAGGGGTGTTTCTTCCTTTTTTGAAAATCAGGGAGATTTTCTCAGGCTCGCATCTTTTGATGGGTAACACTAAACTTAATGAATGATATATATTTGGAATCAGCATAATAAGCCAATTCTTTTGATCAATCTATTGATATAAAATTCCGGTATTTAGAGATTCTGTTACTACTGAGCTGCGTCGCTCCTTACTATAGTTCGTTTCCGTGAACTTGAAAAGGGTTTAAATTTAACTACTTAGTCTAACTAATTTATTTTTATTGTTCAAGTTACCGAAACAACCAAAATATTTTTTATAGAATAGTGGTATTTAGGTGCCAACCAAGACCTTATCCAGGGGATGTTAGGGAGTTTGAATCCCCCCCCCCCCTAAATATTTCTCCAACTCGTAAAAACGTAACAAAAATGAATGCGAACAATTTTTACACGTTTTTAAAGTTTTTGTAACCTCACCCCAGCAAAAAATTCTTTTGTGCACCCCTCACGAAAAAAATGCTGGATGGGGTTCTGGTGCCAACAGACCTAACATGGATCTAGAGGGCAAGATTTAATTGATGTCCCTAGTATTTTCATCAATAGCCGATTAATTAGACAATAGCCTAAATTCGACAATATAATTACAATTATAATATTACAATATTACAATTACAAATTGTATTACAATTACAATTACAATTATTATTACAATTACAATTACAATTACAATTACAATGTATTACAATTACAATTACAATTACAATTACAATATTACAATTACAAATTACAAAATTACAATATTACAAATAATTATAATTACAATTAGACAATAGCCTAAAAACACCAATAGCAAATGGTGTGCACGAATTGACATGAGTTAATTAGGGGTGACACAAACGATAAGATAATCAGGAAGATTGCTTAAAAGACATTAGGCATTGTAACCTTCTATTTCCCATATTAGGGGCTGGTTATAGGAAAGAAAAGTGCTTGGAGTATCTTGCGCAAAAACTAGTTTCAAATAGCGTCGTTTTCTTTATGTTTTCTAAATTAGTAAATTCTGGCTTTTTCAGTTTTCGATTCTTCCAATTGTGGTTAACGTTCAAGCCGAAGGCAGTCGATGACTACGATTTTGTAGAGGGAAGGACGGGGGCAATAATAACTAATGTTTGAAAATGATAATAATAATCAAAATGGTACTTGTGAATTACACGGCAAACACTTAAGTTTACGCTGTGTAAAACTCGAGAACAAACCGGCTTCTACGTTAGTTTCTTTCAGCTTAGCATAAGGTAAGACAAATGACAGAATAGATGGGAAATATATAATTTGGACTATATGTTTGCACAGAAGGGGTGGGGTTTGGGGTAAAGTGTTTGGACAGTATGAAGTTAGAAAACAATTCTTACTTCATAATATGCAAAATAATTCTACCTAAAACATTTTGCATGGAGACCCGCTATACTTTACCCCCATCCCCCCTAATAGGCAAATATATAGCCCAAATTTGTTTCTAGAGTATTATATTTTCATCATATTTTTTTGATACTTCATTACGATTCATCGTCAGTAAACAATTTCTAGTTAAATGAAGTACTTGAGTGTTTGCCCTACGATACAAAAGTACCATAAAAGTAAAATAATTATGATACAATAATATACTTTAAAATAAAATGATTGAAAATAATAAATAAATAATAATAGAAAATAAAAAGCCAAAAATGAAGAAATTATTTATTCGATAATTTAAGTAGGAAGTGCCAAGAAATTCAAAAAGTTTCCTGTCGAGAAAGTGTGGAAAGCGAGAATTTAATTTTTTTTATCTGGGGTAAAAAGTTGCGTTTGCAGACTCCAGTTTTTAAGGCGTCAGCATTGGGCAATTAATCAATTTTTGTTTTGTTTTGAAATCGGTTCACCAGAATTCACCATGCCAAGGCATGGATTTCAAATGCACTCGCAAATTTGGGATGAGGGGTTTTTGGTTATCGTGGAAAGTAGTTGAAATAGGTGAATAACACTTTCAGGAATGCTTCGACTAGAAGAAATATTTAGGACATACATACTGAATCTGCAGGATGTTGAAAATAATGTTGTCTAACACGTGGCAAGAATATCGCAGCTTTATTAGCCTATAGAAATAAAATTTGCATGCCTCATCCCACCGCTACAAACTTCAAAAGGAATGTCTCCAGTGGCACCATTCACGAAAATAACGGAGGGGTGGAAAAATATGTTTTTCAATCAGGGGGGGGGCAACATAGTTATTTTTTTTAGTTTTTTCAGTGAATACATGAAAAACAGGTATATTGAAAATACCGTTGTTTTTTCAAAATATAAAGGGAGCGCTAATTGCTTAAACTGCCTCTCCTCCACCTCAGAATTAGCGCTCCTGGTTGCCTAAAAAGAAAAAAACATATTCTAAATTAATTTCAAGGAAGTACAGTTCTCATGAAGACTATAGGAATTCATTATGAAGATGTGGTTGAATAACCCTTAAAACTAGCTCATTTTTCTTTGCAATAGCAGATCCAGGGTTTTTGCTGTCCCTTGTTGTAACCAAATTGACAACACCCTCGCTCAAACGTAATGATTCTTCAGTAATAATAAAAAAATTCATTTGAAAAGTATATATTAATGGGTAATAAAAGTGTTATAGCAAAAAAATAGAAACAGTAAAAAAGAATTGTCTTTGGAGTTTTAGAAAAATAGTAGACTTGTGGGAATCAATCTCAACTTTTTATGGACGAAAATATTAGACTTCCCTTAGTATAAGAACCATTAATGGTCGCCTTAAGGGGTATGGGTCCCAGATTGAAAAGGGCTAAAATCTCTAAAAGTTATACTAAAGCATTCACAGGGTATTATGCAAACAGCACGATGCCTCTGGGCAGACTAGAATAATAATATAAAAATACTCTTAAAATAACTGGACCATCAAGGAAAGTGACCAACGAAGAAGCTTTTATTGGAGTGAGCTGGCAACGATATTTCATCAATGAGTTGGTATCAGGTAAGAGGCTTAGGTGCATTTTGTGACAACTGTGAGTAACGTCCCTCCTCCTCACTAGCTAGTTAAGTGAGTCTATATCTCATGAGATATATTTAAATGGCACTCTAGCAGAGGCTACAACTGAGAAAAATAATTCAAAGGGAAAAAGATTGCCCCCCCCCCCACCTAGGTATGCTCCTGCTTCAGGTGGATGAATGCAGCGTTTAGTCTATTTTAATGGTTCATGATTATCTTCCCTCTAGATGTCAAAAACTTCATTCTAGGGTTTAAAAATACCTGTTAAAAATCGGAAAAAGTGAAAAGTCGTAAGAAACTTCATTGCTAGGATGGAAAATCGAGATTTTCACTATTGAAAAGGATTATTAATTTTTTTTTTATTATTTAAGAAAAACAACAATAGTATAGTTACTACAAAACTCCCTTTACATGAATGATAATTTGAGCTTAATTATCTATTTTATTAGTTGAGCTTTTCGCATTAGCTATTGAGTGATAAACTGAATTATATTTGGGTTCAAAAGCTCATTTGGTTGAAATCCGTAGATAGATAAGTTTGAGATTCTATCCAACAAAGCAATACATTTGTTCTAGCCATCTATCATCCGTTGCTTATGAAATCGTAGCAACTAAGATTTTATTGCTTCCAGCCTGAGAAACCGATGTAGATAGAAATCCTAAAAACTAGCTAGTTGCTAAATAATTTCAAAGACCACACTGAGTTTCTGCCTACTGTTAAAACAAACTGAAAATATGAAAAACCAGGATTTTTTTTTAATAAGACAGAAAAAAAGCCGAAAAACGAAATCCTTTTCTGCAACCAAGTTTAGTAAAAAAAAGTCCGAATATTTTGGCTTTACTTCTGCAAGGAAAAAAGAAAAAAAAACTAAAAAACTTAGCTTAAAAACCTATACAAAAATAGAAAAAAGAAAAACAGCACGAACACTATGCAAAAACAAAATAAAAATGAACGAAAACTTACATATAACAATAGTAAATTTTTTTTTACTTTTAATATTAATACAAAAGAGAGCTTTTGTTGTTCTTACTGTCCTATTAAAACCCTTTTACTCGTTTCCGGTATTTACAGTTCATTTTAATAGTAAGATAGCTGCTAATTAAAAATTGCTGCAAGGTTGATTTTTATACTGGCATGGAAAATGTGTTCCAATAAACATCAGTTGATAAATTATACACTTTAACTAAAACGACTGAACGTCTGCAACAAGATTTATCTTTGTGTTACCATGAAGGAAATGTGTTACCACGACTACCAGTCAATTATTGCTCTGAAAAAATTGCTGCAAAGATCGAATTCCCACTGGCCCTATTTTAATATAGGCTTACGATATTATTATGATATTAAGATATCATATTAATGCATTAATTTATGAGTAATATATTATATAAATATTGTCATGAACAATAAAAACGAGAACCTTTTTGCCAGACATGTGAGAGAGAGAGAAATAATTTATTAACCAAAATATCGCTTACATAATCTTTCAACAATCATCGGGGAAACCCATTGGGTTGTATATGATGGTTGTTTACATCCTTATAATCTGCTAATATATATTCACACTTCACCTATAAATCAAAATCACGAAAAAAAAAAAAAACAAGTAGTGAAAATATAACAACTTTTAACTATTAGCACACACTATTAAGCAATATCGTCGATGAACCATAAACGATGTGGAAACGAATTACTAGCGAGACATGCTTCAATCAACTTAAATCATTAACATCTTCTAAGAAGATAACGTTTAAACCCACTCTTGAACTGGCTAACATTATCTGTCACCTTTATACTTTCGGGGAGTGCATTCCACAGCTGTGGTCCTGCAAAATATAAGTCCGCGTTGAGTACTCCGAGCCTCAGACACGAGCATAGGCAGTTGAATCGCGCTGCCTAACTGAAAAACGATGTTGGCACAATGTATTATTTTTGGCAAATAGCCCCCCCTGTCCATCAGTCCCCCAAACACATTCAAATAAAAATTTTGAGACAGCCATTTTGTTCAGCGTAGTTGATTTCCAGATACAAAATAGGTTTTTGAGGAGACCACTCCACCACAACCCTCAGGGCAAGGGTTTTAAGTTATGCCCTGGGGGCATATAAGAACGATGTTGGAACAGTGTATTATTTATTATTTATTGCCTTTAGAGCAGGGCACTTCGTATCGAAAAAGTTGTCGTAGAAACTTCGAAAAGGGCTCATTTAATTGGAAATTGGACTGGCTTGTGCCCTTTTTGATAGTCGAAATTAATTGGAAGACAAGTAACGCCCCTTCCACGCCCACCATTTCCCGAAACACATCCAATCAAAATTTTGAGATAGCCATTTTGTTCAGCGTAGTTGATTTCCAGATAAAAATTATGTTTTTGAGGAGAAGACTCCCCCACAGCCTTCAGGGCAAGGTTGTAAGTTATGCCCTGGGGGCACATAATGTTTTTTATAGAAGGCATTGTCGTAGAAACTTCAAAAAGGGCTCATTCGATTGGAAATTGAAATGGCTAGTGCCCTTTTTAATAGTCAAAGGGATTGGAAGGCAACTAACACCCCTTCCACGCCCACCATTTCCCCAAACACATCCAATCAAAATTTCGAGATAGCCATTTATTCAACATAGTTTTAAGTTCTGGAAATTATGTCTTTGAAGATGACAACCCCCTCCCACAGCCCTTAGGGCAAGGGTTATAAGTTATGACCTAGGGGCATATAAGGTTTTTTATAGAACGCGTTGCCGTAGAAACTTCAAAAAGGGTTCATTCGATTTGAAATTGAAATGGCTAGTGCCCTTTATAATAGCCGAAAATGGTTGGAAGGCGACTAACACCCCTTCCACGCCCACCATTTCACCAAACACTTCCAATCAAAATTTTGAGATAGCCATTTTGTTCCACACTGTTTGAAGTTCAGGAAATTATAACTTTGAGCAGGACACTCCCCCCACAGTCTTCAGGGCTGGGGTTATAGTTATGCCCTGAAGGCATATAAGTTTTTATTGAAATCTTTGTCGTAGAAATTTGAAAAAGGGCTCATATGATTGGAAATTCAAAGGTCTAGTACCCTTTTTAATTGTCGAAAGTGATTTGAGGACAACTAACCCCCCTCTCACGCCCACCTTTTCTTCAAACACATCCAATAATTTTTTTTAGATAGTCATTTTGTTCAGCGTAGTTGATTTCCATGTAGAAATTATGTTTTTGAGGAGGACACTCCCCCACAGCCCTCTGGGCAAGGGTTGTAAGTTATGCCCTGGGGGCATATAAGGTTTTTATTTAAAGTGTTGTCGTAGAAACTCCAAAAGGGCTCATTTGATTGGAAATTGAAGGGGCGAGATGCATTTCTAATAGTTGAAAATGATTGGAGAGTGACGAACAACCATCTCATGCCCACCATTTCCCCAAAAACATCCAATCAAAATTTTGAGATAGCCATTTTGTTTAACGTAGTTGAAAGTTCTGGAAATTAGGTCCTAGTTGATGAAAACCACCCTAACAGCCCTTAGGGTTAGGGTTGTAATTTATGCCCTGGGGCCACATAAGGTGTTTATAGAAAGCGTTGTCGTTTCAAAAAGGGCTCATTCGATTGGAAATCGAAAGGCCAGTAGAACCCTATCAGAAGGTCCGGTACGAACACCGTGCTGCCATCTACAATTTAGTTTAATGCTGACGGGACATAATTTATTCAAGGATTATCGATCGAGTCTAATGGGGGTCAAGGTCAATCGATCTGTTGTTGTTGTTGTTTGGCCACGTGTAATGGCATGAGGGGTGATTTACATAATCGATGAGGGAATTATTGATTCACGAGCGTGGGGAATTATGAAACAATATGGTCATAGAGTCCCTAGGTACATAATCGGC